>NC_134778.1:87024963-87032463 GCF_046742065.1 Oratosquilla oratoria
TCAGAAAATCTATCTCACCACTGTTTGTATCGCAACAGGATTGTATGTGTTCACATGTGATTACATCACTGAAAAATACATGCATACTACACAGATGAATGTTGGCGTAGCTACTACCTAATGCGATGTCACACTGTGCGACAGAGCCGGATGCGGACAGATTGTTTGCTAGTTCAATTAGGTTAGTAGAATCAACTGGCGATAACTAGATCTTGATATAACGACCACCATCTCCCCTTGGTTAAAATACTCTCATAACATTTCGAGTCTAATGACTCATAAGGGAGAAATTGCTATAGCCAACAACAAACCGCTACGGCGACGCCGGACAGTGTGACACCGGTCTAACTGTATGTATGTGTTTATACTACATACGAAAACATTGTATGATTTTATCTACTTATGTAAGGACACGTAACTTGTAAACTCTCTCGTTGAAGTCAAGTTAAAAATTTTGTATATCAAAATTAATTTCCCATTCTTATTAACTACTTGTATAATGTAACTCAAACCACATTTGCGTGCAGCATTATGTGTATTTGAAAATCAGACGCAATGCAGAGAAACACATAACCTGCAGTGGCTATTAAAATGGCGTATTTTTCTAAGTTTACACGTTAATATAACTTCTTATCTGACTAACCAACCGATTACGATGGTAAATTTATGAGAAACGGCGACTCTCGAACCCTTTTATTGTCGTGAAATTTTTCTACCTACATAGTAAAACGATATAAGCAAGCCCCCAATTACACCTTCAATATACAAGGAACATAGAGATCCGATTGTTCACTTTCCATGACAATAGTGGAGTGAGAGGCATTGCGTACTTTCTTCCAGGGGTGAATATGTTATATTTTGTAATATTTCTATCAAGTTATGACAACGGAACCAAGTTAATAAATCTTCCCTGGACAAGTCCTGCACCCACGAGCCGAACTCAACAAGGCTAACAGGAAAAGTGTCACAGTAGTTATATATGGATCTACAATATATATATATATATATATATATATATATAGTATATATATATATATAGTTATATATATATTATATATATGCTAATAGAACACGGGTACGTTGCGTCACTTATGCAAAGTAGACCACCTTGGAAAAAGGAAACTAACGTAGCAGAGCGCTTTCGTATATTACATCTTCAGTGCAACTAGTACAAAGTAATAGAAATGCCATAGATAATATATACATGAAACAAAGGAACAAGGACAGTTTGAATAAGGGTGGCGGCCAATTACCCCCTGGAGGGCGGAAGGTCATTGTCAATTAACTTATGATGGTGGGGCGACATCAGGTCACAGTCGCCAGGGTCATATTGTCGATGGGTTACAATTTAACTGATATCATCTTACTAATTTCTTGACAAATAAAATTATCAAGTTTGTATAAGCCTTTGTGTAGGTTGGTATTTTGATTACTGGTGGTATGAATCAAAGTACACTCTATTAAATTTCTTGCTGTTATGTTGTTGGTATAATAGATTGGCTGGGCATTATCCCAATCAACTGGATGATTATTTAATTCAATATGTTTGAAAATACCACTCGAATTATTGCCATGCCTAACATTTTTCTTATGTTGTTCAATTCTAATGTTTAAGGGTTTGGCAGTTTGACCTATGTAAAATTGATTACACATTTTGCAAGGAATTTTATAAATGCATCCTTTTTTAATTTAATACTATTGTTGATGAGTTTATGTTTTACTGTACTATCATTTTTTAAAAACTACCTTTACGTTAAATCTTTTTAATAACTCTGTGATACTTAACAAATTTACTTGAATTTACGATATACTTTAAATTTAAGGCTATTGTCATGACGTAGCCTTAAATTTAAAGTATATCGTAAACCAACCAATGTAAGTTCATATATCCATTATTATTATTCTCATCCAAATAATATTAAACGTACAGTCTTTGAATCTATGTTTTTAAGAGCTTTTCGTATTTGTAGTCCTGAATTTATTCATGAAGAAATCAGAAATGTTTTTATCATTGGGCTAGAATTAAGATACCCTAAGCAATTCCTTGATATTGCTTACAATTTTGCAAGGAAATCATTTTTAACTCCTCAGCCCAAATCACCTTTCAATTATCATAATGTTTTAATTTTACCATTTCAAGTAAATTTGTTAAGTATCACAGAGTTATTAAGAAGATTTAACGTAAAGGTAGTTTTTAAAAATTATAGTACAGTAAAATATAACTCATCAACAATAGTATTAAAACTAAAAAAGGATGCATTTATAAAATTCCTTGCAAAATGTGTAATCAATTTTACATAGGTCAAACTGCCAAACCCTTAAACATTAGAATTGAACAACATAAGAAAAATGTTAGGCATGGCAATAATTCGAGTGGTATTTTCAAACATATTGAATTAAATAATCATCCAGTTGATTGGGATAATGCCCAGCCAATCTATTATACCAACAACATAATAGCAAGAAATTTAATAGAGTGTACTTTGATTCATACCACAGTAATCAAAATACCAACCTACACAAAGGCTTATACAAACTTGATAATTTTATTTGTCAAGAAATTAGTAAGATGATATCAGTTAAATTGTAACCCATCGACAATATGACCCTGGCGACTGTGACCTGATGTCGCCCCACCATCATAAGTTAATTGACAATGACCTTCCGCCCACCAGGGGTAATTGGCCGCCACCCTTATTCAAACTGTCCTTGTTCCTTTGTTTCATGTATATATTATCTATGCATTTCTATTACTTTGTACTTGTTGCACTGAAGATGTAATATACGAAAGCGCTCTGCTTCGTTAGTTTCCTTTTTCCAAGTGGTCTACTTTGCATATATATATATATATATATATATATATATATATATATATGTGTGTGTGTGTGTGTGTGTGTGTGTGTGTGTGTGTGTGTGTGTGTGTGTATGTGTGTGGTGTGTGTGTATGTGCGTGTGAGTGTGGTGTGTGCGCACATGTATGTATATGTATATATATATATATATATATATATATATATATATATATATATATATATATATCGGGTCGTGTGAACACCTGGATAGGGCATGCGTGACTGTGCGTCCAAGCGAGTCTAACAAAAAAGATGTGAGAAGGACGCCAATGTCTCGCTTGTTCGCACAAGGAGGGAACTTCGGTACAGAGCCCTGGGTGAGTTCTTCGAAAAGGCCAATAGAATAATCGATCTCTGGACCTAAGTTAAAACAGCGATACAATATCTGCCCTCAGAAGGATCTTTAAGCAAAACGGGGATCGCCACCGAATGCCTTGGGAAGGCACAAGAGAAACCCCGAAACAATGAATTAAAGAATCATGACTCTTTATCCCTTTGATACGACAATCATCCGCTTCTTATCATATCTTCTGGCTTCATGCTGTATGCTGTCTAGTGTGATGGTGGGGTCATCGGAAGCGTGCTGATCTAGCATTTTGCTTAATTGGGGGTTCGAATCCCGCACTCCTCTCCCATTCCAAGCATTGACTGTTACCTGCCCTAAAACGCATAATAGAACTAAGGTGACGGCTTCGGCAGCAGCTACTCAGCGCCTCCTGGCGTAGGCTCATCTTCATACTGTCCGAACCAACCAGTAGTAAAAAATAAATACATGAATAGATAAAACAGATAAATAGACAAATAAATAAGTAAATAAATCATCAATCATTTAACAAAGACAATAACTGGGACTAGGCATAACCTCATTAATCCTTCTCCTCAATCACAAGAAGTTCTAAGACAGACTCTTGATCTCATCGTCTTAATTACCTTTACAATTGGCAAACTAGTTAAAATAAGTATCGAAGAAATAGAAGAACATCATAAGGATTCCGTGCGTCACAATACTTACAGTTTTTTGCGGTCCAAATTCCTGCAAGAAAAAGAAGAAGATGTGTGTTATTGCAATGGGTACACAGAAATAAATTGCATGAAAATGTGCAGAGATGAATGAGCGAAAAATGTGTGGGTTGAAAATATTCTTATCCGCTCAGATTCACAAACATGTAAAATTCCAGATGTGTGGGAGCCAAGTACGCAATGCGCTCGAAGCCATAAGGAAGAAAAAAAAAATCAAATAAAAGGTACAATAGAAAATATGACGGTTCCACCTCAGTAAATACTTTCCGAAAGGGAAGGAAGACATCTTACAATCTACTGTATGTTTGCACACACACACACACACACACGCACACACACACACACACACATACACACACATTCACACACACAAACACACACACATTCACACACACACACACACATCCACACATACAAGCACACACACACACACACACACACACACACACACACACACACACACACACACACACACACACACACACACACACACACACACACACACACACACACACACACACACACACACACACACACACACACATACACACACACACACACATCCACACAAACAGAAGGACACAAATTGTTTTCAAAGTCCGAGTCACCACAGGAGCTTAAGCCTATGGAGAGAGGCCACTCCGGCATGGAAGCAAAGCGGTAACAGATGGGGCTAGTCGAGACATATTTGGGTTTTATGTAAATATTTCTGGGTACATAAATAAGGCTGAACCATGAGGACGCATGGGGTTATGGTTGAGGATATTAATGAGCCCAACAAAAACAAGATATGTACATATATTATATATATATATATATATATATATATATATATATATATATATATATATATACATATATAAATTTGTATGTACGTGTGTGTGTGTGCATACTTACATACATGCATACATACATGAAACAGATACCATTTCGATAAAGCACCTTCTTACACCAATTTATTTCTAAATATAGTTTATACTTGCAAATGCCTATTCAACCTAGAGAAGCCTCCCATAGTCATGAAGCTCATCATTAAGGTCCCGTTAGCCAGAGGGTAACTAAACACTTGATATCGAGAATGCACTGATTACCTAACCTTACCCACGATATATTAATATATATATATATATATATATATATATATATATATATATATATATATATACCAATATATTTTTCTTTGAGAATTTTTATATCAGGTGTATTAATGTATGTACAATAGACTTAGTAACAATATAGTGCGCGCTGAAACTGTCGGTTGTTTAAAGAGAAGATTAGATAACTTTATGGATGGAGATGACAATTAGTAAGTAATATGGTGTAGGCCTTATGGTATCTTGCAGTCCCCTCCATTCTTAAGTTTTTATGTTCTATCTAAATAGAGTGGTTTTTACAATAAAAATGAGTTACTGTGACTGCAGCGAAAGTTATATTTGCAAAGTTGTGACATATGGGAGGACAGAATTTTGTGTCCACAACAGGTTGATGTCCTCTTTGAACCCACGGGAGTCGAAATGAACGGACAAACACGTGTTTGTCAAAAACTCTTCCACTTCAGTTTTCCTTTGCTTTTTTCCCCACTCATGATAAATGATCATCTGAGTTCCCTTTGCACTCAAGTTTCCTTACCATTTATAGGTACATGCAACAACCAGCGTGCACACTTGCACACACTCACACACACACACACATATATATATATATACACACACGTATATACACTCGCACACATATATATACACACACAGATATACACACACGTATATACACTCGCACACACACAGGAACACACATACACACACACGAACACACACACACACTAACATACACACACATAAACACACGTATATACACCCGCACACACACAGGAACACACATACACACGAACACACATACACACACACGAACATACACGCGCACACACACACACACACACGAACACACACACACACACACACACACACACACACACGAACACACAAATATACACACACGTATATACACTCGCACACACACAGGAACACATACACACGAACACACATACACACACACTAACACACACACACACGAACACACACACACACACACACACACACACACACACACACGAACACACACACACACACACACACACACACACATATATACACACGTATATACACCCGCACACACACAGGAACACACACACACACACGAACACACATACACACACACGAACATACACACACACATATATACACACACGAACACACATACACACACACGAACACACACACACATATATACACACACGAACACACATACGCACACACGAACACACACACACACACACACAATTTACTAAGTCTATGTAAATACCGTTCCCCATTTTTTGCGCAAGCCTGGGTTTTCCATATTTTCTCCTTGATTGTTTTCGTAGCTTTATGCAGGGATCTCGGTGAGGGCATGCAGTATGGACACCACGAACTCAATGTGGACACGTGAAAAAGATAGCTTTTAAAGCTCCAAAGACTCGTAAAAGGGGGTGGCAGGGAATAGGGAGGAAGAGATAGCGACGTAGATGGACAGATAGCCAAGCAGGCAGACACACAGACAGGAAAAAGACAGACAGACAGGCAGGGAGGCAGATGGACAGACACAAAGACTGAGACAGAGAGAGAGAGAGACAGAGAGACAGAGAGACAGAGAGACAGAGAGAGAGAGAGAGAGAGAGAGAGAGAGAGAGAGAGAGAGAGAGAGAGAGAGAGAGAGAGAGAGTGAGAGTAAGAGTCAGTGGTGAGCGGAAGACGGGGAGGAAGGGAGGGAATCTTTGTTATCATTTTTGCTCTCTCGTGGGTTCAACGATTTCTTTTTGAGCACATTAAAGTTCCCTTCCTGCAAATAAAAAATTATTCGTTTCAGGTTTGGCATCTTGATAGATCATCTTACAGGAATACGAAGCTACTGTGCAAAAATGAAATTAGAAATAAAGACACCATGTCAGTTGCACAACACTGATATAAAATTTCAGTTTCGTTTTTCCATGAATGATGTTGTTTAATCAGTATCATAGTTTGATTTCATTCCGCTTGTTACTCTTAACCAAGACGGACTATACTGATAGTCGTCAATATTGATCGGAACTAAGTCAACATTGTTCGAGTTAAGCTTTTTCGAGTTTCTGCCAATCATCGATTTTCTTGTTTTATTTTATTTGAACAAACTCGAATTCTTAAAAAGAAATCACTCAATAGAATTGATAGCGCGTCACTTTTTTAGCGTATCGATAGGCTGATTTTATTCATACGTTTATCCATTTTCATGAAGAAATCAGACTTTTCAAGCACATTCCGAAAGCTACTTTGAGACCACCATCGCATGACCTCTCAATCTCCATGAATAAGATACGACACGAAAGAATGTGCAGTGAGTGATCCAAGCGATTTAACAGAATTCTTGTTAAATCTTCATAACAAGTAAACACGGAGCTCGCTCCCGCCCTCGCTCTTTCCAAGCCGCACTGGTAAATTCATATATTTTCTAGTATGATGCCAGGAGAGCTTGATGTGTACATAAATACGCGTCACTACTTCATATAGATTGTTTAATTATTTACCTACTTTGATAAGGCAGCACTGTAGGACTCGGT
>NC_134778.1:87037463-87039963 GCF_046742065.1 Oratosquilla oratoria
TCTTTAGGATCCACTAAACTCTCTATCAAGATGTTATTTGTCCCTGGTGTGAATGAATTCTTATTAGGCCAACGTTCCTGAGTCCAATACAGATTCCTCGCTCTACTGTCCCTCTCACACAAAAATCACGTGAATTTCGTGTACCCTGCTTGCTGCCCCAGCAACATACATACAATCTTCAAATCACCACAGATCATCCAGTTGTGACCTTCGTAATTGATCCTGTCTAAAAGAACCACCAAGCATACTTATTGCTATTATGCAAAAGAACGGCTTTAAGACTTATTTTAGATGAATCAATAAAGATTATCCATTCTTCATAGTTATAACATATATCAAACTTTTTTACGAGTTCTTTTGGATCAGTGCAATACACTAAGTCATTTTCCTGGTCAGAATAAGGGTCGGACACTCTCATGATGACGATACCAAGAGATTGATGTACCATGAGCTAACAGATTCTTAGATTTAAGTCTCGAGCCTAAAAACTCTGCTTATTCCTTTGCCAGTCCTAGATCCTTCACTATATTATTTAGTTCACTCTGACCAAACAACTGAGGTACATTGCTCTCATCTCCAAGGAGGGAATCTGATGCACCACTGCTGTGAGTTTCCGAGCCTGAACTTAGTTGTACATCGTCCAGACTATTTGGAGGTGATGGGACTGGCACATCTGGACTATGAGGAATAGGTCGCAATGCTGACGGGAGATTCGGACAGGCAATATTTTTCCTTGTCTTCGAGATATACCCTTGGATTTGCATGTGCAGAAATAGCAATCATCACTATTTTTTCTGCTCGCGCCATATCATTGGAACATCGAAGCGCATGGCCTTCTTCTCACCCTTTGTCCACTGGGTTGAGCATAAAATTCGTGTATATGTATGTAACTCGAGCATACAAATATAAGAATCTGTGCTCAATTTATATCTCTCTTGATAGCTTAATGGTTTAAGTCACTGTTCACTTGTTACGTCTGAGCTGGGTTCGAGTCCTTGGCTTCACTATGTATCAGTTTACGTTTATGTTTCCGTCGAGCTCCTTGCCAGTCTCGATAGTGATGACATGGAATTAAAGTGAAAAAGTAATGTGGTTGAAAAAAAATTAATACATATATATATATATATATATATATATATATATATATGTACATATATATATATACATTCTATATATATATATATACATTCTATATACATATATATATATAATATATACATATATATATATAATATATACATATATATATATTATATATACATATATTATATATATATATATATACATATATTATATATATATACATATATTATATATATATATATATACATATATTATATATATACATATATATATTATATATATATATATATATATTATATATATATATATATATATATATATATAAATGTATGCATAATATATACCCGTAGCACTCTCTTTGTGTCGAAGGGTTCAAATCCTGTACAGCAATTAATCAGATCTTTCACTGGAAATTCCTTGCTACCTCTTGTACTCCAATATTTCTCTCCCCTCTTCCCTTTGTCGGTCCCCACATTCTATATCTTTCACCCACCCCTTTAAATCTTTCATTTTCTCCCCCTCCCATTCTCCCATCTTCCTCTCTTTCTCTTCCCCTCTCTCCCTCCCTTTCCCTCCACAAGCTCTCTCTCCCTCCCCTAAATCTCTTCCCCTAAACTATCTCTCTTCCTCCCCCAAACTATCTTTCTCCCCAAATTGTCTCTTTCTCGTGGTCCCCTGTTCTATCATTTCCCTTTCTCCCTACTCAGTTTCAGATTCCTCGTTTCCTGCCATCGTGCTACGCTGAAATCTCAGGTTTAACCGTTTGCTCTCCTTGATCGACTCCCACGAGGAGCATCAAGGCAAATTCGACTCCAGTTAGGGCTCCAAGGATATACGGGTCATTTCTACAAGATTCAGCATATTTCATTAGCTAGGGCATTACGTTTTAAATCCCCCATCTAAACCAAACGCTGTCATGTCTAGTAACCCCAAAAAGCGAGTCAATATTATATATATATATATATATATATATATATATATATATATATATATACATACATGTGTGTGTGTGTGTGTGTGTGTGTGTGTGTGTGTGTGTGTGTGTGTGTGTATTCACCATGGTCTTGGATTACGTGTTGGACTCGTAATCGACAGATATTAACCACCCGGATGAGAGCTCAGAGCTCGTATGACCGATCTATGGGTAATACTGTGACCTTACATGCACACACACACCCAACTCCCCACCCACGAGAGTTGGAGTATCACCCCGCAGTGCAGCGATACTAAAATTATTTCAGCCATGGGCAGGATTCGAACCAGGATCGCCGTAGTGGCAGGCGAGAACTCTAACTACCGCGCCACAAGGTGCGTGTGTGTGTGTGTGTGTGTGTGTGTGTGTGTGTGTGTGTGTGTGTGTGTGTGTGTGTGTGCGTATTCTGACTGGCCCCCAGGTCATCTTATTTAGCCGAAATTC
>NC_134778.1:87044963-87049963 GCF_046742065.1 Oratosquilla oratoria
TCAGGTTGTAGGCCTAAGTGACCAAAAGTAATTTGGTGATTTGTGCTGTTCTCTAACATTTATTCTTTTTCATAAGTGACTTTTTGTGCATTGACAGTTATTCCTAGTGCTTAATCCCTCGTCTTTTAATCCTTGCTCTATTACCATTTCCATCTGTATTACCCTGAAGATAAGAATAACACGAAAGCGCTTGGGAAATTTTGTTTCTTTCCGATTTCCTTTGTGGGCACCAGCAAATTTTTTGGATCACGTGTTTATTTTGATGATCATTCTGTATGTATATGTATGTTTACACCTGTATGTAAAAAGAGGCTGATTATTTGCCTTGCAGTGACGAAGTGTGTGTATGTGTGTGTGTGTGTGTGTGTGTGTGTGTGTGTGTGTGTGTGTGTGTGTGTGTGTGTGTGTGTGTGTGTGTGTGTGTGTGTGAGTGCGTGTGGGTGTATGTGTGCGCGTGCGTGTATGTGCGTATGTGTGTGCGTGCATGCGTATGTACGTTCGTGTGTGCGTGTGTTTACGCTCGCGTGTGCGTGGGAAGCGACCGGTGTCAACATGGTTATGAGCCGCTGTCAGCGGGAGAAAAGAAGAGGTTGTGATGGAGTAGACGTCGATGGTAGGGGAGCTAATGCACCCACAGAAGGATGGTGACTGGTTCCAGAATAGTATATCCTCTTAGTGAATAGTTAGGTCGTTCACTGGATAGTACGATTACTTACTTAACAGTACACTTTCAGTGACATAGACTTGAGCTGTAGTTGATGGATATTAATTCTATACATTTCTTCCTGGTTTTATAGCTTTGCTAATACACCACATCAGCTGATTCAAATTCTTCACTGATAATTTCAACAAGATCTTTTTACATACTTCCCTTTGATGTGTGGTTGTCAAAATATGCATAACTTTTGAGACCACTGTTTTAATAAGTCTGAATTTTATTGAATATCCATCTGATTTAAGCTATTACTTAATATTCCACACAGCTTAGTATGAGCAGCAAAAATGAAGACTTTAGATTATCTTTGATATTTACACTATGATATATACATATTATATATATATATATATATATATATATATATGTGTGTGTGTGTGTGTGTGTGTGTGTGTGTGTGTGTGTGTGTGTGTGTGTGTGTGTGTGTGTGTGTGTGTGTGTGTGTGTGTGTGTGTGTGTGTGTGTGTGTGTGTGTGTGTGTGTGTGTGTGTGTGTGTGTGTGTGTGTGAAAGCTGGGCGATGAAGGAATTAGAGTCCAATACTAGATGGAAACTAATCCAGAGAAAAGAAAAGTACTAGAAGCACTATACATCGCTACAGATAAGAACACAAACCAAAGAACGGGTGACGTTAAATAGACAAAAACCACCGGAGCTATAGTAACAGCCAGTAGGACAAAACATCACCGGTGTAGATACAAGAAACTCCAGCAATGACGAGAAGAACAAGACGCCACTGAAGCAGACGTGACCCTGACTGAGTTATCTGAAGCTCCTCACAGTGCCCCCCTGTTATTATATATGTTTAATTTGTTTCTCTTTATCACATTATTTCTCCGAAAAAGTTTAATTGAACGAAACTAGTCAGAAATAAACTTAGACTCTAGTTTGTCTTTATCACCCACCTTTCCAACCTGTCATAATATCTCAACACACACACACACACACATATATATATATATATACACATATATATATATATATATATATATATATATATATATATATATATATATATATATATATATATACATATATACACTGTGTGCCTCTAAACCCTGAGGAACTCCACTCGTATTATCTTTCCAGCTAGAAGTTTGACCAATCAGAACAACTCGTTGCTTACGATTGTTGAGCCCGTTTCTAATCCGGCTCGGCAAGTTACCTCTTAATTCTTGCGATGTATGTATGTACGCATGTATGTATGGATGGATGGATTGGATGGGTGGATGTATGTGTATATATATATGTCCTTCTTACTCTTTATAGAAGTTAATTTCAAATGATAATACGGTTGTGAAAACAACCTGCAGGAAACACCCAAACCGAGACGGACTGACGTCCCCAAGTGTCTCAATTACAGGAACCCACAAGTACAGCTGCGGACGCCTCGTGCCCCCCCCCCCAGCTAGATTCATTTGAATGTAGCCTAGCGGCTTTGACCCAATGACGCATACTATATACTTTATCATAGTAACAGCTACTGAGTTTCATTCAATGGAGAGTAAGTCCCTGATTTGAACAGGGCTTTGATCGACCGACACCCTTTAGTTCAGACAAAGGGGGTTGCCTTTCAGCTGACTGAAATCGTCTCCAATAAAGGATTTATAGTCTACGTTACTATATTGAAAAGATGAAGCTGAGAAAAGTTCTGTCCCAGTTACCCAGTTGAGTAGGAAAGGTTACACCAAGAAATGATTTGTTTTCGTTTTCTCTCCTCCCTGTGTAGGAAGTGGGGATAAAAAGTGGAATAAAGAGAGTGAAATAGAAACGGTGGAACGAAGAAAAAGGAATAGGAAAGGCAGAAAAGATGGAAAAAAACAACAGCAAAGAATAGGCCATAAATGTGGAAGAAAAGATGAAAACCATGTTAGAGGAGCCATCGAAAGGGAAATGAGGAAAGGAAAGCTAAGGCTAAAAGAAGTTAGGAATTCGGAAGGGGAAATAGGCAACGAGAGAAATGGGACAGATGTGCACATACATATATATGCATATGTATTTATATATATGAATATGCATACACAAGAGTGAGAGAGAGAGAAAGGGGCGGGGAGAGAGAAAAAATGGAGAAATAAAAAGACGGAGAAAGAGAGAGAGAGAGAGAGAGAGAGAGAGAGAGAGAGAGAGAGAGAGAGAGAGAGAGAGAGAGAGAGAGAGAGAGAGAGAGAGAGAGAGAGAGAGGAGAGAAATTTTAAAATGGAAAGAGCAAAAAGAAAGCGTCGACTAAGGGGGCTTTAGTAGCGGATGCGGCGGAGATTACAAAGGGGAGATGAGGGCCGGGAAACCAAGGCAAAGGGGAGAAAGAGAATGAGAAAATTACCCAAAATAGGGGTGAGGGGGTGAGGGAGGGGGAAAGATAAAGAGGAAGAGATTGAAAGAGAGAGAGAGAGAGAGAGAGAGAGAGAGAGAGAGAGAGAGAGAGAGAGAGAGAGAGAGTAAGAGAGAGAAGAAACGAGAGAGAGAGAAGAGAGAGAAATAGAGACGAGAGAGAGAGAGAGAGAGAGAGAGAAAGAGAGAGGAGAGATAGATACATAGATAGAGAGACAGAAAGAGAGAGAGAGAGAGACAGAAAGACAGAGATACAGACAGACAGAGTCAGAGAGACAGTGAGAGAGAGAGAGAGAGAGAGAGAGAGAGAGAGAGAGAGAGAGAGAGAGAGAGAGAGAGAGAGAGAGAGAGAGAGAAAGAGAACCCCGTGAAGGAAGATGAGAAATACGAAAGGGAAAAGAGGGGAGGAGAATTATGTATTAAAAAACGAGTCGGACAGTTAAATTGCTATTGCCTGGAGAGGGAATGGGAAATGAAGGGACAGAAGAGGGTCAAGGATTGTGAGAAGCGGTAGGAGACGAGAGCATGATATTGAAAACAAAAAGGAAAAGAAAAACAAACAGCGAGTGGGAAAGGTAGAAGGGCAAGATGAGGAAGAGGTGGAGGTGGAAGTGAAGGCAAAGATGACGAAGGGGAAGGTGAAGAAGAAGGTAAAGAAGACGAATAAGGAAGAGGAAGAAGAGTGTGCGGAGAAGCACGAAAATCGAAAGAGAGAGAGAGAAAAGAGAGTAACATCAGCGAAGGAGACAGAAGCCCAACCATGAAGAGGGGTGGGGGTTGGGGAGTCTTGTCTGGGGCGTCGTTTGGCGGGATATAAATAATGAAGGAGAATGGTGGTTGCACACCTTGCGTACGGAAACCTCCAGGGCCTGTCTTACACTACCGTTTCTTGCAATGTATAGTTTTACACGGTTTTTGTTGTATTCTTACATGTCTTCTTATGCTTTATCTTTATAATGTATTGTGTTGTGGTACTGTAAGCGCTGGCATATTTAAGAATAGTATGATCTACACTGTATTCTCTCCAGCTGTTCTCTTTTATATTGTACAAAGATTACAAAGGATTACAAAGGCGGAGCATGATTACTTTGTACTAATCTGTGGTAGTGTTTTGCAGGATTTTATCTGAATGTATTGTGGTACTGTAATTCAGTGTATTGTATTGAATTGCCAATATTCTTTTTATGTGTGTAGATGTATTATGATACTGCATCTTATTGTATTGTGTTGTGATACTGTATAATTGCATTTCAATATAGTTATTTGAATTAGGAATTTCTAGACAGTGTAGGCTATGTCATCAACTGTTTCCTTCAAGCTAATGCTTTCAATTGCATTACGTCTTAGTGTATGTAATGCATTACATGTTTTTGTTTTTTGTTGTTACACATCTATAAATAATCAAGTCTCGAACGCGGAACCCTCTTTATGCGAGTCCCACTCGCTGACGGTCCTACGTTCGAGGCTCCGCGAAGGCTGGGACTCATTATTATAATTACATCGCTGCTACTAGCGGTTTGATCCATGTATCTTAATGTACTACACGCTTCCTATTTTCACGCCTACCACCAGGATATTTAATTCATCTCGGTGGATACATCCTTGTAGATATTCACGCCGAAAAGTGGCACTCCACACAACTTTAATATGATATTCCTTGTGGACGTCGGTTCGGTTCTTCATTAATTTGTGATAAACCAACTTTTGACCACCGTTTGATATTCACATTTAGAATTTAGACCGCATTTATTTAATTATTCATTTTTTCAGGATGACCTTTCGAGCATCATCCCTCTAAAAGAGTGAAGGAAATAATGAGGACAAATGACTGGAGGGTGCATACTAACTTGAGATTAGTCTGGATTAAAGAACATATATTAAAATTTGTGAACATGTCTAAACAAATAAACGAATAAATAAATAGCTATTAATGGATACTAAGCGGGTCACGTGGGATT
>NC_134778.1:87052463-87054963 GCF_046742065.1 Oratosquilla oratoria
CAGCACCCTAAGGTTTGGGTCTTTTAATGTGCGTGGATGTGGTACAGATGAGAGTAAAAGGGAAGAGATAGGTAGTATGTTTGTGAGAAGAAAGTTGGATGTGTTGGCTTTGAGTGAAACTAAGTTGAAAGGGAAGGGTGAGTGTATGTTTGGGAGTGTAAGTGGGAGGTTATCAGGAGTGAAGAGAGGGCGAGGGAGGGAAGGGGTGGCTATTCTTGTAAGTGAGGAGATAGGTAAAGGGGTAGTGGAGTGGAAGGAGGTTTCCTCAAGGATAATGTGGATGAAGGTGAAACTGGGAAAGGAGATGTGGGTCTTTGTAAGTGCATATGGGCCGGGCAGTGAGAAGAGTGTAGAAGAAAGGGAGGCCTTTTGGATAGATTTAAATGAGTGCATAGAGGGTTTAGGAAGAAATGTCAATGTAATAGTACTGGGAGACCTTAATGCTAGAGTGGGAAATGGTCCAATCGATGGAGTGGTTGGGAAGTGTGGAGTTCCAGGAAAGAATCGTAGTGGAGAGTTGATGGTGGAAATGTGTCTAGAAAGAGAGTTGATGATAGCAAATACAGTGTTTCGGAAGAAAGTCAAGCATAAGTACACATGGTGAGAGGGTGGTGGAGGGAAGGGTGGTAGATAGAGCGCTAATGGATTATGTAGTGGTAAATAGGATTAGGATAGGAAGAGTTAAGGATGTACATGTGCTAAGGGGAGAGGGTGGGGGAATATCAGATCATTTTTTGGTGGAAGGTAAGTTGAGAGTGGAGGATAGATGGAGAAGGAGGAAAGGGACAAAAGGTAGGGAGGTTCTTAGAGTGAACTCCTTGAATGAAAAGGAAAAGGAGAAGGAGTACGAAAAGAAGCTGAAGGAGGAGTGGGAGGGAGTAAAGGATAGAGCAGAGATGGGTGTGGAGGAGGAATGGGGATGGTTCAAGGAGGGAGTCTTAAAGTGTGCAAGGATGGTGTGTGGAACAAGAAGGACAGGGGGAAATAGAAGAAAGGGTAGTGAATGGTGGGATGAGGAAACAAAGAAGGTTGTAGAAGAGAAGAAGCGAGCATTCACAGATTGGTTACAAAAGAGGACAGGGGAGTCATATGAGAGGTACAAAGAAAAGAAAAGAGAAGTAAAGCAAAAGGTAAAGGAGGCAAAGAGGAGAGCAGATGTGAAATGGGGTAGGAGTATGACAGAAAATTTTGAAAGTAATAAAAAGATGTTTTGGAAAGAAATTAAGAGAGGAAGAGGAGGCGAATCAAGTAGGGAAGAAAAGGTAAAAGGTACAGATGGAGAGTTGATAATGGAAAGAGATGGCAGTGAGGGGAAGATGGGCAGAATATTTTAGGGAGTTGCTAAATGTGAAGGAGGATAGGGAAGGAAAGATAGCTGCAGTGGGAAATACGAAGAAAATGAGAGTGATGAGTGAGGAGAACGGAGGAGAAATAAGGAAGGATGAGTTTAAGGCAGTTGTAAAGATGATGAAAGCAGTTAATGCACCTGGTCTGGATGGATGTCATGCAGAATGTCTGAAAAAGGGAGGTTCAGTGATGGTGGACTGGTTGGTGAGATTATTTAATGTTTGCTGGAGAGAGGGTAAAGTACCGGAGGACTGGAGTAGTGCCTGTATAGTTCCTCTTTACAAGGGAAAAGGGGACAAGTGTGAATGTAGTAATTTCAGAGGGATTAGCCTGTTGAGTGTAGTAGGGAAGGCTTATGGGAGAATCTTAATTGAGAGGATTAGGAGAGGAACAGGAGTAATTGGTGAGGAACAGTGTGGATTTAGGACGGGTAGAGGTTGTGTAGATCAGATCTTTGTGGTAAGACAGATATGTGAGAAAGCTATAGGAAAGGGGAAGGATATTTTTTGGGCTTTTATGGATCTGGAAAAGGCTTATGATAGGGTAGACAGAAAGGCACTGTGGGAGGTTATGCAGATTTATGGGATAGGAGGAAAGCTTTTGGGAGCTGTCAAGAGTTTTTTATGTGAGTAGTAGAGCATGTGTTAGGATTGGAAATGGAGAGAGTGAGTGGTTTAAAGTAAAGGTGGGACTTCGTCAAGGATGGTTTATGTCGCCCTGGCTGTTCAACTTATACATGGATGGGGTGGTGCGAGAGGTGAATGCTAGGGTAGTGAGTCAGGGATTGGAGATGGTTAAAGAAAATGGAGAAAAGTGGGAGGTGAGCCAGCTGTTGTTTGCGGACGACACTGCGCTTGTGGCAGGGTCAGAGGAGGGATTGAGGAAGCTGGTGGCAGAGTTTGGGAGAGTATGTGATAGAAGAAAGCTAAATATAAATGTGGGTAAAAGTAAGGTGATGAGATGTACAAGGGGTGAAAGTGGCAGTAGACTGGAAGTGAACATTAAGGGAGAGCGACTGGAGGAAGTGGATAGTTTTAGATACTTGGGTGCAAGTGTAGCAGGAAAAGGTGGAGTGAAGGTGGAGGTAGAATGTAGATAGAGAGAAGCGAGTAAATGCCTTGGTGGTTTAAAGAGTGTAATGAGAAATAGACAT
>NC_134778.1:87057463-87064963 GCF_046742065.1 Oratosquilla oratoria
ATATATATATATATATGTATACATATACAATATATACATATACAAAATATACATATATTTATATACATTATATATACATATAAAGGATTACAAAGGCAAAGCATGCCGACAGGAGACCTTTTGATCCATATCTAGGTCGGATGCAAAAAAAAAAAAAAAAAAAAAATCATATTAATAATAAATTAAAACTATAACAATGTAAATAACAATTAAAATACATAAATAAATGCATTGGTATAGTTGAATAACAAACAAACAGGTAAATAGTAAATGATAATAAATTGACATATAACTAATAATAAATTAAAATCAGACAGACAAATTATAACAAAACAAAAACAAATAATATAACATAAATTATAATAATTACAGAATATTTCTTAGGTATTTATCTAAATGATTCTTAAAGCTTCGAACTGAAATACATTGCACTACCTGTGCAGGAAGTTTATTCCATTCATTAACTACACGGTTGGCAAAGTTGTTTCTACCTACTTCCAAATTGAATCTATTTCCGGACAGTTTGAGACCATTGTTTCTTGTCTGATTCTCATTCAATGTGAAAATTTGGTCACTTTTGATGTTGTCAATTCCCTTTAAAATCTTAAAGACCTGTATCAAGTCACCTCTGAGTCTACGCTTTTTTAGGGAAAACAGATTCATGTGCTTAAGTCGATTTTCGTATGATTTATTTTTGATATTTGGAATCAGTTTTGTGGCTCGCCGTTGTACTTTTTCCAGTCTGTCAATGTCTTTAATGAGATTCGGTGACCATACGGAAACAGCATATTCCAAATGTGGACGAACTAACGATTTATATAGCTTGTTAATGAGTGATGGACTTTTGAAATCAAAAGATCGTGCAATCAATCCCAGAATCTTATTTGCTTTCTCAGAGGCTGAAATACACTGCTTGGATGATTTGAGGTCGTTACTGATAATTACGCCGAGATCTTTTTCACTATCCACTTTTGTTAACGAATTTCCAAATAACTTGTAATCGTACTTGCTGTTATTTTTACCTATGTGCATTACCTTGCATTTACTTGTGTTAAATTTCATTAGCCACTTTTCAGACCATTGCTGTAATTTATCTAAATCTTCTTGAATATCTAATTGGTTTGAGTGATCATTTGCCACTCCGCACAGTTTTGTATCATCAGCAAATTTGGAAACAGTATATTTTAGTCGATGGTCTATATCATTTATATATACTATGAATAGAAGTGGCCCAAGAACGGAACCCTGAGGAACTCCACTTGCAACACTTTTCCATCCAGAAGTTTGTCCATTTAAAACAACTCTCTGTTTTCGACCTTTCAACCAATTACTAGTCCAACCTAATAGGCTACCACTTATTCCATGAAAAGCTAATTTAGTAAGAAGTCTTTCGTGTGGGACGGTATCAAAAGCTTTTGCAAAGTCTAGATATATTAAATCTATATTGTTTCTTTTGTCAAAATTCGAGACAACTGTGTTGTAGAATTCGAGTAAGTTAGTCACGCAAGAACGTTTCCGTCTGAAACCATGTTGGCTATCATTTATCAAACGGTTACTTTCTAAATGATATTCGATAGCATCTCTGATGATAGTTTTCCATTATTTTTCCTACGATCGAAGTCAAACTAATAGGCCTATAGTTATTTGGTTTCTTTTTGTCACCTTTTTTGAATATGGGAGTAACGTTAGCTAGCTTCCATTCTCTTGGGACATCTCCGGATATGATGGATTTCTTGAAAATAATTTCTAATGGAACAACAATCTCATTTTTCATTTCCTTTAAGATTCTTGGATGCCAACCGTCAGGCCCTGGTGTTTTATTAACTTTGAGTTTGTCTATACACCTTTTAATTGTTTCTTTTGTTATATTTACCGTAGTGAGTAAGTTTACCCCAGACTTTTCACAGGTTTCAGTTTGGAATTCACTTTGAGGTGTTTCGTTTACGAATACCGAGCTAAAATAATTGTTTAAGAGATTACACATTCCTTCATTTGAATATTCAAGTTGACCGTCAGCAGATAATAGTGGACCAATGTGATTCCTAACAACCTTTTTATCTCTAATGTAACTATAGAATTCTTTGGGATTCTCTTTGGATTTCTCAGCGATGTTCATTTCGTATTGTCGTTTTCTTTTTCTTATTGTCTTTTTTAAATCTCTCTGTATTGATACATAACTTTCATAGTCATTAGATGCACCCGAGCACTTATATTTCTTATAAGCCTGTCTCTTTTTAGCAATACTTTTTTCAGTTTCTTTGTCGAGCCACTTTGGGCGAGCATGATTTGGGGGACGTCTGTCCTTAAAAGGAATGTAAGTTTGAATCATCTTAGTGAGCGTATTTTGAAATATTTCCCACATCTGATCTACAGACATATACATATACATACATATACATGTATATATATATATATACATGTATATATATATATACATATACATATGTATATATATATATATACATATATATACATATACATATGTATATATATATATACGTATATATATACGTATATACATATATATAGGTATATACATATATATATAGGTATACACACATATATATAGGTATATACATATATATATACGTATATACATATATGTATATACATATATATATACTTATATACATATATATACGTATATATAGTGTATATACGTATATACATATATATACGTATATACATACATATATATATATATATATATATATATATATATATATATATAACTATATATATACATACATGTATACATATACATTATATATGTATATATAAGTAAATAAATATATATATATGTATATAATTATAAATATATGTATATATATAAATATATATATAAATATATATATCATATATATATATATATATATATACATACATATATACATATACCAAGGCTTTTTTTTCCCTTACAAGGGAGGTAGCAAAAAAGGGAAAGGCATAAAATCATTCCCACCCATTTCATCCCTGAATACACTCCACTCCCTTTCTCTGAGTATTCTTTTTCTGTGATGGGGGAATTCCCTGTGGTGGGGGAAAAGAATATTGCCACCAAGTATTCCCACTTGGATCGTAAGAGGCGAGAAGAAAGGGACGGGGATTGGGACTAGGCATCCATCTCCTTGTAGACCCACAGGGGACTTTCCTAAAAAAAGAAGAGAAGGTATATATAAATATATATATATATATATATATATATATATATATATAATATATATTTATATATATACATTGTATACATATATATATATACATATATGTATATACACATATATATACATATGTGCATATACATATATATACATTATATATATACACATATATATATGTGCATATACATATATAATATATATATACATTATACATATATGCATATACACATATATATACATATGTATATACATATATATACATATTTTATATACATATATATACATATATGTATATACATATAATATATACATATATGTATATGCATATATATATACATATATATATACATATTATATATATATATATACATATATATACATATATATATACATATATATATACATACATATATACAATATATATATATATATACATATATACATATATATATATATACATATATAAGCTATATATATATATATATACATATATATACAATATAACCATATACATATACATATATTATATATATAAATATATACTTAACTATATACATATATATAAATAATTATACAAATATATATATTATACATATATATATAAATATATATAAACATACATATATATACATATATATAAACATAAATATGTACATATATATACATATATATACATATATATATATATGTATATATTCATATAATACATATTATTAGATGTATATATTCATATATATTACATATATTAGATGTATATTATATATATATACATATATTACATATATATATATATATATATATATATACATATTGATATATACAGATATTATTTACATATACATATATATATTATATATTCATATATATATTATATATACATATATACATATATATATATACATATATATACATATATATACATATATATATATATACATTATATATACATATATATATACATATATATTTCATATATATACATATATATACATATATACATATATAAACATATATATACATACATATATATACATATATATACATACATATTTACATATATACATACTTATATATATATATATACATATATTTACATATATATACATACATATATATATACATATATATACATACATATATTTACATATATATACATATATATACATATACATTATATACATACAAATATATATACATATATACATATATACATACAAATATATATACACATACATACGTATACATATATATAAATATATATACATATATAATACATGTATACATATAAATATAGATACATATATATATACATGTATACATATATAAATATATATATACATATACATATATATAAATATATATACATATATATACATATATATACATATATATACACATATATATATATACATATATATATACATACATATATACATATATATACATATATACACATACATACATATATATATATATTTATTATATATACATATATATTCATATATATTCATATATATATATACATATATACATATATATATACACATATATATATACATACATATACATATATACATATACATATATATACATATATATATGCATATACATATATATATATTATATATATATATATATATATATATATATATACATATATATACAGTGCTCGACAAGGATGTACGAATGGTTAGCGAGAATGAGTGATGAGGAGTGTTGAGGACTGTTTTTGCTAAACTGCGCAATTTTATATAAAAAAGTTAGCATATGGTTGCATTATTTGACCTATTTTCTTTAAAATGTGTGATTTCTATGTAATTTGATGAAAGAAGTTACGTTTTTATCCTCTACAAAATTACCAACCACATACCGTCCGACTCACTAATTTCTGACCTCAACCCAAAAATGACGGTTTTTGCTCAAATGCACATTTTTATAAAAAAAAATTAGCATATGGTTGCATTATTTGGCCTATTTTTGTTAAAATGTCTGATTTCCAGGTAATTTGATCAAAGAGAAGTTACGTTTTATCCTCCGGAAAATTACCGACCACAGCTACGATTCGTCCAGCCCGCCATTTATGATAACTGGTGGTATGGATGAAACTACACTCCATTAAGTTTCTTACTATTGTGTTATTAGTGTAATAGATTGCATATAGTTAAAT
Source organism: Oratosquilla oratoria (assembly GCF_046742065.1). Taxonomy (NCBI): domain Eukaryota; kingdom Metazoa; phylum Arthropoda; class Malacostraca; order Stomatopoda; family Squillidae; genus Oratosquilla; species Oratosquilla oratoria. The sequence continues at coordinate 87,062,789 of NC_134778.1, forward strand.
TATTTCTACTATTTTCTTTCAAATGTATGATATTAATGTAATTTGACCAATCGTGCATTTCAGCAAAAACCGTCGGACGGTATTCATAGCTGTGGTCGGCAATTTTGGAGAGGATAAAAACGTAACTTCCCTTTGATCAAATTACATGGAAATCACACATTTTAAAGAAAATAGGTCAAATAATGCAACCATATGCTAATTTTTTATATACAATCGTGCATTTCAGCAAAAACCGTCCATGTTATCGTTTGGTCGGCTTTAAGTGAGTCGGACGGTATTCATAGCTGTTGTCGGTAATTTTGTAGAGGATAAAAACGTAACTTCTTTGATCAAATTGCATGGAAATCACACATTTTAAAGAAAATAGGTCAAATAATGCAACCATATGCAATTTTTTTATATAAAATTATGCATTTCAGTAAAAACCGTTCTTGTTCGATTTTGGTTGACTATGAGCGAGTCGGTCGGCAATTTTGCAAAGGATAAAAACGTAATTTTTCTTTGATCAAATTGCATGAAAATCACACATTTTAAAGAAAAACCATATGCTAATTTTTTGTATAAAGTTGTGCATTTCAACAAAAGCCGGACGGTATTCATAGCTGTTGTCGGTCAAATAATGCAACCATATGGTAATTTTTTATATAAGATTTTGCATTTGAGCAAAAACCGTCATTGTTTGGTTGAGGTCGGCAATTAGTGAGTCAGACGGTATGTGGTTGGTAATTTTGTAGAGGATAAAAACGTAACTTCTCTTTAATCAGATTACATGGAGGACAAGAACGTAATTTTTCTTTGATCAAATTGCATGGAAATCAGACATTTTAAAGAAAATAGGTCAAATAATGCAACCATATGCTAATTTTTTATATAAAATTGTGCATTTCAGCAAAAACAGTCCTCAATACTCATCACTCATTCTCGCTAACCATTCGAACATTCTTGTCGAGCACGATTTAATTAACAAGACACTTGCTGTTTTTGAAAGGCATTTAAATCCGTCTCTGCCATTGTTATTTTCTCTGGTGGCGATGTGTGCAGCTTCCACAGTTTTTCTCATTTTCTTTTCAAGTCCCCCGTGTAGAAATTCCACGCGGCTCCAGTCAGGTAGGTTTCCGCATTTGTCTAGATGACGAACCAGGGAGTTAGATGTTCTATGCGTCCTGAGGTCGTTTTTGTGTTCATTCTATCGCTTTTTGATCCCTCGACCTGATTTGCCGAAGTATGATGAAGGACAGCCGCTGCATGGAATGCGGTAAACGACACTGAGGTTATTATGAACATTAACATGCTTTTTAAATATTTTTCTATCTTATTGGAAGACACTTTAGCTGTATTTACTCCACCTTTTAACAAATAATTATCAATAGCTCCGGTGTTCGTAGAATTAGGGACAGTTATAAAGTGTGACTTATCTTTTCCCGGGGCCTGTACGTTTGAGCCATCGTAATTCTTCTCGGCTTTCCTCATTGTTTTGGTCATTAAACCTCCGGGGTATTTCAGCTTCTTAAAAGGTATTCTTGATGTATGCTAGTTCATCATCTAGGAGTCTTTTACTGTAGATACGAAAAGCTCTTAGAAAGAAACCTATTAGAACACCAGTTTTGACACGTTTGCTGTATGCTGAAAAATAGTGGGCTTCCTATAAACTGAAAAACTTACCTGTTCAGAACATCTATGAATCAGCGTGTCTAGAAACGGTAACTTACACTCTCTTTCTAGTTCAACTGTGAATTGTATGTCTTTATTCACAGCGTTGAGTCTTCTAAGCTTATTCTCTACATTGGTTCCTTTAGGCATCACCACGATTATGTCATCCATGAACCTTAGCCAAGTGTTACCTCTTCCCATGATGTTGATGTATTTGTCCATTTCTAATATTTCCATGAAAAGACAAGCCATAACAGCAGATAACGGACTCTTCATTGCGAGACCTCTAATCTGTCTAAATTCAGTGTTGTTAAATATAAAATAACCAAACCTGACACACATTGAAACAAGGTTTAAATAATCAGATCTTGGAACTGGAAGGATGTCATCATCGATACCTGTAGTAACTTTCTTCACTGCCTCTTGGACATCATTAATAGAAATATTGGTGAAGACGCTGTTACGTCAAAGCTTGCCAATTTTTTATTACTGGCGTTCAGATTTTTAAGCCTATGGATCAGGTCA
>NC_134778.1:87067463-87084963 GCF_046742065.1 Oratosquilla oratoria
CGCCTACTTGGAATGAAGACCTTAAACTATTTTTTTTACTAACTCCTGATGGTTTTATATATATATATATATATATATATATATATATATATATATATATATATATATATATATATACAATGATTTTAACTAGGTAAAACTAAATATTTCCACCCAAAGAGGGTGCGTTTCTGAGGACCGGAAAATTGTGGTCGGAAAAATATTCACAAGTAGGAAAAAAGCAAACAAGTTTTTCTATCAGAGAAAGTGTCAGAAATCGGCGGGGCCAGGGCCGACGTAAAATGTCATCAGAAATGTTAAAGGGCGGTTTCGAAGAGAGGAAATATTTTTTACCCAATGAGAAAAGGGAAAAAATATAGCCATTTTGAGAGTGATTGTACGGAGGAGAGGAGGGACAGTGAGAGAGAGACTGGAGGGAAGGAGGGCCAACGGGGGAGTGAAGGAGGGAGGGAAAAAAAGAGTTAGGTGGAGAGCATGGGGAAGAGAGTGAAAAGGAGAAAGAGAGAGAACGAGGGGGAGCTAGAGAGACAGGTAGAGAAGGATAGAGGTAGGAAGAGACAGAGAGGTAGAGGTAGAGAAGGACAAAGAAGTAGAAGGATAGAGGGAGAGATAGAGTGAGACAGAAAGAAGAGAGAAAATGTGAGAATTTTATATATATATATATATATATATATATATATATATATATATATATTATATTATATATGTATATATATATATATATATATCGAGAGAGAGAGAGAGAGAGAGAGAGAGAGAGAGAGAGAGAGAGAGAGAGAAGGAGAGAGAGAGAGAAGGAGAGAAGGAAAGTGAAGGAGAGAGGGAGAGATAGTTGAGAGAGAGAGAAGATATAGAAGGTGAGGGAGTTGGAGATAGTGAGATAGTGAGAGAGAGAGTGAGAGAGATAGAGAGAGAGAGAGAGAGAGAGAGAGAGAGAGAGAGAGAGAGAGAGAATGAAATGAGAAGAGGTTAGACTGTTAGGTTAGAATGAAATTAATAGAAAAAAGGTAACACTGACGACTGCATGTAGAGCTGACGGAAGAATCCAATAAATCAATTGGTCTGAGGACGGGACGAGGCGTTGGAAGTCCTGAAAAAATCTCCAAGAAAGTAATCTTTCCATTAGAGATTAACAAGGAACCCAAGAGGTATCCAAAGACGTCTCGAAGTCTGAAGTCTAGAAAATCAAAATATAAAAGTCTGGTAGCTCGGAGCCCATGAACTCTGAAGCCTGAATATCTTCAAGTCAGTCTGCAATTGTACAAATTCTACAAATTCTGGAAGCCTAGAAGAAAGAAGACGCTGCAGGGCTTGGTGTTCTTGTGAGGATAGTATTACTAAGCTGATTAAACGGTTGGCAGCAGGAGGAAAAAGAGAATCTACGCACACACCAGAAAAGAGGGAGTTCTTAGAGGCAGGCTTAGCCCGGATCCTCCCAAGGGGTTGAAATGCAGACGAATGAAATAGTCATACGAAACCCAAAACAAAGGTTTAGTAGGGCCATCGTAAGGGAGTAGAGTGACCACATCTGAGGCAATTAGGAAAATTTGGACAATTTCTTTGTACATTCAAAACAAAGTGGAAGACTTTACCGGCTATTCCGCAAACACGTCCTTCATAAACACCCTCTGCAGTGGTTTGCTGTAATTTCCTCTGACTAGCGAGTCACCTCACTGTACAGGGCCTGGTTGTAATGAAGCTAACAACCTACAAGGTGATGGTCATTGTAACAAGTGAAATATGAGTATGTTCATAAGCGGCAACAACGCTTTTGGCGTACCACAGGCTCACCCAACGTTGATACCATATCATATATAATATTATATATACATATATACTATATACATATATACATTATATATATATATATATATATATATGTACATATATATTTCTGTACATATGTGTGTGTGTGTGTGTGTGTGTGTGTGTGTGTGTGTGTGTGTGTGTGTGTGTGTGTGTGTGTGTGTGTGTGTGTGTGTGTGTGTGTGTGTGTGTGTGTATGTGTGTGTGTGTGTGTGTGCGCGCTAGAGAGAGAGCGAATGAGAAACACAGAAAGAGAAACATAGACAGTCAGACAGAGATAAAAAGAAACATACACACACACGCACACGTGCGCGAGCATTCACACATAGAAAAAGAGAGAAAGAAAAAGAGAGAGAGAGAGAGAGAGAGAGAGAGAGAGAGAGAGAGAGAGAGAGAGAGAGAGAGAGAGAGAGAGAGAGAGAGAGAGAGGGGAGAAACAGAGAGAGAAACGCAGAGAAAGAGGAAGGGAAACAGAGGGAAAGAAACAGAGAAACAGAAAGGAAAACAGAGAGACAAAGACATATATATATATATATATTATATATATATATATATATATTATATATATATATATGAACATATATATTTCTGTACATATTTGTGCGTGTGTGTGTGTGTGTGTGTGTGTGTGTGTGTGTGTGTGTGTGTGTGTGTGTGTGTGTGTGTGTGTGTGTGTGTGTGTGCGCTAGAGAGAGAGCGAATGAGAAACACAGAAAGAGAAACATAGACAGACAGACAGACTGACAGAGATAAAAAGAAACATACACACACACGCACAAGCGCGCGAGCATTCACACATAGAAAAAGAGAGAGAGAAAGAGAGAGAAAGAGAAAGAGAGAGAGAGAGAGAGAGAGAGAGAGAGAGAGAGAGAGAGAGAGAGAGAGAGAGAGAGGAGAGAGAGAGAGAGGGGGGGAACAGAGAGAGAAACGCAGAGAAAGAGGAAGGGAAACAGAGGGAAACAGAGAAACAGAGAGGAAAACAGAGAGACAAAGACATATATATACATATATATATATATATATATATACATATACATATATATATACACACATATATATATATATATATATATATATATATATATATATATATATATAAACAGAGAGAGAGAGGGAGAGAATCTGTACGAGCAAGAGCGTTCCTGCACAGCCCCATCTGTTGCCTATGTCCATTTCTCATCAACCCTAGAGATAGGCGGTGTTCAGGTTGAACCTCTTCCGCACCGCGTTGCAGCTTTTGCTTTACTACAGCCTTTCTGTTAACACCCGCTGCACCTTCTTAGTTAACAAACGGGATTCAAAGCTATCTCGATTCGCCTCTTCCCGTAGTAGGTGCCGGTTTTCTTTTTACTCTTGTTTTTGGCGCCAAGCGATTTCATTCGCCTGGTCCGTTGCTCCTCCTCGGCGATCCCACCAGAAGCAGCTGAAATGAAGCTCTTTTGTACCAAGTCTCGATTCCGCATTTTACTAAACGATACGTCAATTTCCAGAACGCAGATAGGCTATATCCTTTTCATTTTAAAAACTGCCGACGATTTGCTTTTTTTTTTAGAGAAACGTTGCTATCAGTTTATAGCGTAACAAGTTTGGCAAAAATGCACAAATGGCCAATAAGGTGAAAAAGTTGAGACTCGATGGAAAATTAATCTAATGAAATAGGAAATTCTCACTCCTCGCCACATGAAAACAAACGGCGTACAAACTTTGTGTGATGGGCGGTTATGCTGAAAGTCAAAGCAGAAGGAAGAGAAACAAACACGAGATCCCCCCGAGCCATCTGTGACAGACAGCTGGGGTGGTCCAGCTGCGAGACTCAGCTGGGAGCGTCCAGGTGCAGAAGACGGTCGGCAGACTCCAGCTGATAGAAACATGAGACAAAAAGGAAAATAGAATGCCAAAAGTGGAAAAGAAATGTAAAAGAGAGAGAGAGAGAGAGAGAGAGAGAGAGAGAGAGAGAGAGAGAGAGAGAGAGAGAGAGAGAGAGAGAGAGAGAGAGAGAGAGAGAGAGAGTGGTGGGGGAAGCAGGGAGACAGAAAAAGAAAGATGAACAGAGGCAGAGATACAGGTAAGAGGTAGGGAAAGACATAGAGAGAGAGATAACAACTAGGGTTGATGTTGGTAATGATGTGCAAGAGATAAAAAGATCTGTGTACAAAATGTGGATTCACAGAAGTGTTAAGTTTAAACTGGATATAAGAAAAGAAGGGAAAAAAGAGACTGAAAATTATTGCCACTCTTCTTCGAGTGAAGGCTAGTCTCTCATCACAGGAATGTTGTGTGACTCTGGTCAATAGGAATGCCGTTAAAGATCGTAAAATACTGACTATACATGATTTATGTAGCCAATGACCCATGAATGAAGTGAGGACCAAATGAGGAAAGTAAACAAATGAGGAAACAGAAATCAGCCGATTGGCCTGTTAGCAGTGTGTATTCACCTCGGATCTGCTGCAGCCTCTGTTCGAGACAGCCAGACACCACCCTACGGCAGTGAGCTCAGAGCTCATTATTTGCCGATCTCTGGGTAGGTCTGAGACCACTCACACACGTGTGTGTGTGTGTGTGTGTGTGTGTGTGTGTGTGTGTGTGTGTGTGTGTGTGTGTGTGTGTGTGTGTGTGTGTGTGTGTGTGTGTGTGTGTGTTTTCGTGGTTGGTTGTGAGAGAGGGTCAGGTATTATTTTCCTCTCGAGCTCGATGACGCTTTTCGCACACGCGCAAGGGTATGTGTGTATAAAATAATAATATAATTAATAACAATAACAATCACAATAATAATAATGATAATACAATAATAACAATGACAACAATGACAACAACAAAAATAATAATAAAATAGAAATAATGATAATGACAATGACAACAATAATAATAATAACAATATTAATAATAATAATAATAATACATGCCTACATACATATATCAACGGCTTTTTCCCTCCTTATAAGGGAGGTAGGCAAAAACAAAGGCATAAAATACACTCATCCATTCCGTCCCAACATACTCCACTCCCATTCACCACACCTCCCGCTCTTTTATCTTGGCTCCTCCTGGATGACGGGTCATAAATGCACCTCGCCAACTGACCTGGGTCAGAAGCAATGTAGCAAGACGCAGCACATCCACAGCAAAGCCGCTTCATTTAATTGGTGACCCTCGTCTCCGTCCCTCATGCAGAAAAAGAGAAGACGGGGAAAAATTCCTTCGGGCTGCGTCAAAATATCATTCACACATACTCCCTCACCCCCCATTCCCCACTCACTCCCTTCCATGTATCATCCATATACAACCATTCTCAATTCACCCATATCTTCTGTCTTCTCCCTTCCTTCCTCAACAGATATTCCCCTATTTCCCAATGCTCCTGTTACTCCACCCATCCATCTCATCCCTAGTCGCCCCCTCATGTCCATTCCTTCTACCTCTACCTCCCACACCTTTCACTAATCTTTCTTAACCCATTCTTTTCATATGTCCAAACCACCCTAATACCCTTTCATCAACCCTATCTCCCAACTCCCTTTCCACCCCCACTTTCCTCATCTCTTCGTTTCTCACTCTATCCAATCTAGTAACTCTTCCCGTACTTCTTTGGCATTTCATCTTAAATACATTAAGCTCTTTCTCTCTTATGTTCTATGTTTCTTCCCCGTACAGTGCTATCGGCACAATCACTCCTTCATACGATCTCATCTTACCATCTATTTCTAAATGTCTATTTTTTATTATACTTTTTAATTCCCCAAGGCATTTACTTGCTTCTCTCAATCTACATTCTACGTCCACCTCCATTCCTCCCTTTCACGCCACATTCGCACCCAAGTATCTAATGCCACGTCCACACGGTCGAGCACTGTCCGCCGGGCACGAGGGCTTTGCTCGACAACGGGCAATTTCAGCGGGCAAACCATCAAACTGTCCGTTCCCGGCGCCATTTGCGGGCAGTGGATGGAGGGCTGATATCGCTGCCAAACGCACGAGGTGAGGTGCGAGCAAAGTTAGCAAACCCGCTCAGTACAGACCGAAGTTACCTTACCACCATGTCCGCACCTAGTACTAGTGTATACTGGTCTCGACAAGACACCGTAACATTGATTGATTTATACCGAGTTCAGGAATGTTTATGGAATGTGAAGTGTTTTGATTATAAAAATAGAGACAAACGTGCTGCAGCATTTTCATCCTGCAATTCACGTAGGATTGTTACTGAGCTTCCCATTAAATCACGTCTTTATGACCACTCCCGGCACTAGACATGTCTCCGTGATTTCTTATTTTTCTTTTTAATGCAGGCAGCAATTATAATGCTGGAAAGTGCTACCTTCTTTCCAAGTATGGCGGGAACCATGGTTATCGTACCGCACTGAACCACTCACTCCCAACCTCTGTTTGCGGCCAACTATCCTCCAACCACCATCGTCAGCCGTGTGGACACCTTCGCGGGCAGAGTCTGCGGATTTTGCCCGGTAAGGGCAAAGTCTACCAGGCACAGCTCGACCGTGTGGACGCGGCATAAAGCTATCAACTTCCTCCATTCTCTCACACTTCATACTCCCAATTTGCTGCCACATGCACCCCTTGAACATCTCATCACCTTACTTTTACCCACATTTATCTTCAACTTCCTTCTTTCGCACACCTACCCAAACTCTGTCACTAACTTCCTCAATCCCTTCTCTGATCCTGCCACAGGCGCAGTGTCGTCAGCAAACAACAATTGTCTTATCTTTCACTTTTCTCCACTTTTCCATTTTCTTTAACCATCCCCAATCCCTGACCCATTACCCTTGCGTTTACCTCTCGCACCACCGCACCCATGTGTAAATTGAACAGCCAAGTCGACATAACATATCCCCGGCAAAGTCCCGCCTTTGGCTCAAACCACTCACTTCCCCCATTTCTAATTCTGACACTCGGCGTTCTGATGGGCACGAGTTTGCTGATGCGTGCATGTGTGTGTGTTCGTGTGTGTGTGTGTGTGTGTGTGTGTGTGTGTGTGTGTGTGTGTGTGTGTGTGTGTGTGTGTGTGTGTGTGTGTGTGTGCCTGTGTGTGCGTGTCTGCCTGTGTGTGTGTGTGTGCCTGTGTGTGTGTGTCTGCCTGTGCGTGTGTGTCTGCCTGTGCGTGTGTTTGTCTCTGTGTGTGTGTGCCTGTGTATGTGTGTATCTGTGTGTATTTGTATGTGTGTGTTTGTGTCTGTGTGTATGTGTGTGTGTGTGTATAATAGGTATAAAAAACTATCATCCTACTCCCCCGCAGTGACATGTGAGAAAACCCTAGTAGGGCAAAGCCTTGTTTGTTGCGACAAGCCGCTGGGTTTTTTAGTTATCATCAGACATATATGTAAAATTGTGATAATGCAATGAATTACATGCCATGTGGTATAAGACGAAGTTATCAAATGTCTGTATTAAACTTTGAATTTAAATATTCATGGGATAGGTTAGAGAAACCCAATTTATGATGGAAAATGGAGGAATAATGATGGAGACTGACAAGGAGCAGTTAAACGAATGTCTATGCAAGACTTTATTTATAGATACGAGTATTTTCTACTTCAGTTTTAATGTTGTGATGATGTAGTCTACATATCGACACAAAATTGATGGCCACATTGGTTTCTAGTTTCACATATTTGTAGCCACAGTGATAGGTTTGAAAAGCTTAACCTTACCATCAACACCAACACCCTCGCCAAAATTTGACCAGAATGATAACCTTCAAACTTGTCCTACAACAGATGAATTACACTTCTTTTCAAGTAACCTTTCAATGAATAAACAATATTAATGTTCTTCGGTGTACTATAACCTTTGTGTAGAAGCTTCCTTTAATGTATTTCCAACAATGGAAAAGTTAACACAAGCGAGGCTTCTGGACCTTCAATCACAAAACTTCACTTTGAAGAGACTCTAACAATGGAATCTCCATATTTTATGCCAAGTCCTTAACGCCCAGGCACCTTTATGAGTAACAGCTCCCCGTCAACGCGGATGAACCATGAAAGAGACAAGCATGGGACGGAGCAGCTGAACAAATACCAGTTAGTAAACAAACCGTAAATGTAAAATGGTCTACGCCATTATCCACTTCGGAGTGAAGAATTTACGAGTCGGCTAACAAGGGATGGGGCCATGGAGATGGTGAAGAGAGAAGAAGGGGGTGGAGAAAGAGAGATGGTGAATAGAGAAGGAAGAGGAGAAGGTAGGGAGGTGGAAGTTAGAAAGGTGGTGATGGACGGGGAGGAGAAGGTGGTGGACGGGAGAATATAGGGAAGAATGGAGGTGGTCGATTATAGGAAAGGGAAGAAAGGAGGAGGATGGAGTGAGAGGAGGAAAATGGGGTGGAATAGAGGTGGGAAACGGGGAATTGGAGGAAGGGAGAGGTGTCGATGGAATGAGGAGAAAATGGTGGAAGCGAGGAGGTGGTGGATTATAGGAGGTGAGGGAAGTAAAAAGAAGTGTGATGTGGAGAGTAAGTGGGAGAAATGAGATTGAGTACGGAGGGGAGAATTTGAGGAAAATAAGAAAAGGTGGGTGGCCGGAGAAGATATGAAAGGGAGGAGGACGAAGAGAAAGAGGAGGAGGAAGAGTTAAGGAAGAGAGTAGAAGGTAGAAGTAAAGGATGAAAAGGTGGAGAAGGAGGTAAGTAAAAAGGGAAGGAGGAAGGAGAGAGAGTAGGAAGAAGTAAGTAGAAGAAGGAGGGAGTGGGAGAGAAGGGCGGAATTCGAACCCGCGGCTAGGAACGTACGAGACACGCATGCTTTCGACAGTTCCACCATTGCACAAAAGAGGCGTGCGTATAGTGGAGAGACGATGAGGGGATAGGGAAGGGCATAAGCGGTGAAGAAGATAAGTAGGGAGGATGAGGTAGGAGAAGAAATGAGGTGGGGAAGGAAGGGAAGGGGAAGGGCTTGGGAGAGAAATGAGGTGGGGAAGGAAAGAGAAGGGAGGAGAAGATGACAACCGGAGAATCCCATGTGGGAGAAAGACAGAGGAGGTGGAAGATGGAGGATTTGGGGGAATGAGGGAATGGAAAAGGAAGAAAATTGGGGGAAAAACAGTGGGAATTGAAATAGGGAGGAATGAATAGGGATGCGGAGGAGGAAGAGCATAGACTGTGGAAAAATAATGAAGAGAGACGGATAATAATGAGAGGAGGGAGAGAGCGGGAGGGAAATAATCATAATTGCTGCCTTGAGTTTCGCCGAGTGGAAAGCCACAGCTGCATATTAGCAACAGGTAACGTTGTTTGTGCCCTCCCATAAATCTCCCTTTGAAGAAGTGTAGATAGATCTCTGAAGTAACGTAGATAAACCCCTGTTTGAAGAAGCGTAGGGTTTCCACAAAGTCTTATGCCGGCGTCACACCATGCAGCTGCGTTGGGTGCGGTCAATTAACTTAATAAAACCACTTGGGAATAGCCAGAACTCTACATAACGATCACCGTCTCCCCCTGGTTAAAATAGTGCCATACCCTTTGGAATCTGAAAAGGGAGAACTTACAAGAGCCATCATCATGCCGCAGCGGCGGCGTCGGACAGTGTGACATTGGCCTTAGTCTCTTCCTTTGCCTATGAAAAAGGTCTTGGTTGGAAATTGTTGAACTATAAATAGAGAGATATCTTTTACTCTGTCTAGACACCAAGCGCCAGCCTCTCGGGACTGCACCTCAAGATAGGGGAAATGGCTTGATCGGTTTTGAAGATGGACGGCGAGACTGTTTTCTTCCACGTCCATCATCTCTGGCACGCCCTTAGCCTTTTGCCCAGAAATAAAAAGGAAATAAAAGAAGGAGGACTGAAAAAATAAATAAATAATAAAAGGATGAGCAAAATTTAAAGAATAATAAAAGAGAGAGAAATTGAAGTTTTAAAGAACCAAACAAGGGAAGAATGAAAGATTGAAAGAACGACACACAAAATGTATGAAAAGGATGAATGAGAATGAAAGAATAATGAAAGAACCTTGACAGAAGAATTCAAGAATTAAAGAATAAAATAAAAAGGAGGGAAGAATGAAAGACTGAAAAAAGACAAAAGAATGTATGAAGCATACCACAGGGCTAAATTCAAAAATTGCACAAGAGCGAGAAAAAAAAAATTCTTAAAGATTGGGAGGCGACAGAGAAGTCATCAAAAACGCCAAAAATAATTCAACACCTGAACAAAATCGCCTGTTGCAGACAGAACAAAATTGGTACTGGAACGAAAGAGGCTGATCCAGGTGAGTGAGGGACTGAGCTGAAGAATAAAAACACGAAAAAGGGGAAAGGAATGGAAAAGATTTCAAGTGTATCCGGGTGGAGCACCGCGCGGCCAAAATGGTGGGCAGCAAGCGAGGGGCAGAAAGCGTCCGGGCAAACAGAGCTTCAGGAAGTGAAACAGACAGACACAAGCAGACGGACAGATCCGGACAGACGAACTGGTAGAGACAGACTTCCGGACAGACATACAGAGACAGACGGATAGACAGACTTCCGGACAGACATACAGAGACAGACGGATAGACAGACAGACAGCGAGAAGGACAAATACAGAGGGACAGATATAGACGGACAAACATTCTGATATAGACAGATATCCGGACAGACATACAGATATAGATAGACGAATGGACGGACAGACATAGAATAGAAAAAACAGAGGTAGAGAAAATGGAGAGTATAGATAATAGACAGATAAACAGACAGAAAAGAAAGTATAACAGGGGAAAACAGACAAACCTGCGACAAAGGGCCTGACAAATAGACAGTATTAGGACCTGACAGACAAATCGAGGCAGATTGAAAAGAGGTCAGAGAAAGGTTGACATACACACATGCCTAAAGACAGACAGACGGACGGAAGAGAATAGAATATGAACAGAAAGAACTATGAATAACAACAAAATTAAAATACAGACAAACGAGCGAGAGGACAGAGGAGAAATTTACAGAAAAAAAACAGACAGAACAGGAAGAGAAAAATATAGCACGCAGACAAAACAAGGTTCGGGGTAGAGACAGACAGAAAAAGTAGACGTGCAAAAAGCCTGATGGACAGATCAAATCGACTGGAAAAAAAATCTGCGCCAAAAAACAGACCAAGTGGGAATAAAAAATGAACGATTTAACAAATATACGAATGAACCAATCAAAAAAACAATGACCAAGTGAACAATTGAATGAATAGAAATGAATGAATATCTAAATAAATGAATGAAAGAGTAAATGAATCAGCGGTAAATAAATAAATACCACAGATGGCGCAGCAAGCTGGGTGACTGCAAGTCCGTGCACTTCGCTTCCTTTCACTTGCTAAAGGTTTACTTGTCTAACGGTCCCTCCAAAGACTTCCTTCATAGTGCTCAGATTTCATGAAATCAATTTTTTTTTATTTTGCTTCAAATATAGTTACATACGCACACACACACAACCCCCTTATATACATACATATATATATATATATATATATATATATATATATATATATATATATATATTTGTATATTATATATGTGTGTGTGTGTGTGTGTGTGTGTGTGTGTGTGTGTGTGTGTGTGTGTGTATACACACACACTCATATATTGTTACGGACGGGCTGGTTATGTGAAGAGACGTTACTTGTAACGGATAAGTGTTTAAGAACCAGCTCGCTTCTAGAAGCCACTGTAGGACTGAATTATCTGGTCAGCGCCTAGATAATTCGTAAGACTAGAAGTAAAAGTAACAAAGAAGATTCCAGGAAAGGAATATTAAACTAGCAGTAAAACTAGTAAATGAAATTATTAACATAATAATATCTACAGGCAATAATTAACACAAAAGAGAATGGGCAGTTGGGTCAATGGGACCGTTACATGAATACAAGAATATGGAAAGTATCGTTCAAATACGAAGCACAAGATACGTATACAATGTGGTACTAAGTACAAATAGGTCAGGAACATATGTATCAAAATAAGTAGTAAGTACAAATACAAGTATAATGCAATGCAAACGTATATAAGACAAGTAATGGAGGCAAAAAGGGGTGATCACTTCACACAAATCGTCTCATGAGTCCAACCTACGAGAGGTCTTATCATCAGAGCTAATTGCGAGAAATGACAAGGTGTGAGTGGTTTTCACAGCTTATATACCCACGGACCGGAAGTGGGATACTTCCGGTGAAGGATGCGGGCGAGCGCAGAGGAGGGGGGAGAGTAATTTGTCACACGTAAACTTGGATAGTTTTAAGACCCTCGGATCGCTTGAACAATCTACTTATTTAGTAACTGTCAAATCTGTGCGCTCTGAATTACCTTAGGGACAAACAGCGAGGGCTTAACTATTTTGGATTACTTCGCTTGTCTGTTTGTTCTACTTACATCAAGAGTGCGCACGTAGGCAAGATTACATACAGTGGACGGGCGTTACTACTTACATTGTTACAATACATACATAGACAATAAATGAACATTTTTATACATGATACAAAGAACACACAATTACATGACATAATAATTACATATATGACGTAATATCTAATATTACGTTACTATATATATATATATATATACATATATATATACATATATATATATACATATATATATATATATACATATATACATGGATTAAGTTTATTACTTCTTGTTAAGTTTGTATCTTCAAATAGTGACTAGTGATTGTGTTGTGTTTTTATAATTGTATACGTATAGCGCTATACAGTTACATGTATATGATAAAGTGTAGTGTTCTAGTAATTTAGAATCAAAACAGTACTCCAAAGGTAAGAGTAATAGTATAAGGTAAGCTTAGTGTATTTAGTTTATTTAGTGACAGATTTTGTTTTCTTTTGTTGTTTTTCATTTTCTCTTTGCCGTTTGTATTGCCGAAGGAGGAGCGAAATGGCTTGTGAAGGTTGTGTGAACCTGGAGGACCGTCTCAGGAAGTGTGAGGAGGAAATTTGTCTTCAAGAGTGCGCTCTGTGAGAAGACTGAATCTTCCCCGCAGCCCAAAGAACGTTCCACCTCTTCTACTTCTGGTACTGCCGTAAGCGAGTGGCGCTCCGTGGGGGTCCAGTTTTTCGAGCCCCCGTTCGGTAAGCGGGTCCCCTGTAGAGCAACCGCTGGCTCTAGCCAATCGTTTTGCTCTACTGGAGGATGAGGTGGCTAAAAATCAGGAGTTCTTAGTGGTGGGGGACTCCATGATGCGAGGCTATGACGACGTTGCAACTTGTATGTCAACCGGGCCGTGGAATCGCTGATTGTACCCAGACCATCAGGGAGCAAAGGCGGACGAACACAGTTACGATTGTTCATACGGGAAGTAACGATGTGGGTAGGATGAGATCAGAGGAACTTATTCGGAATTACAAGGGCCTTCTTCGGGAGATGAAGGACCGTGGGAGCCGTCACGTAGTCTGTGGGATCCTTCCGAGGATCTACGCTGGCACGTGTTGGAACAGTAGAGCCACAGGGATCAATGAGAGGATATCACGATTGTGCACGCAACTGGGATACCACTTTCTTGATCTTTGGTATCTGTTTTCCATGCGTCATGACCTTTACGCTTCTGATGGGATCCACCTCACTCGCAGAGGCATAGATCTTCTTAGAAACGTCATTGTGGGAGTTCGTTATGAACTAGTTCCTTTTCTTGGGTTGGAACTCAAAGGGAAAGGGAAATAGAGTGCACCGGGGAAAACAGATTAGAGTATAACAATAATGTAGAGCAATATGTCAGTGTTGGACAAAATATAATTTTAGGATATAATGTCGGTAGAGGACGAAATATTACACTAAGATGTAATGTCAAAGGACAAAATATCACTATGGGATATATTAATAGTGGAGAACAAAATATCACGATGGGATATAATGATAGGGGAGGAAAAATATCACGATGGTATACAATGATAGTAGAGGACAAAATATCACGGTAGGATATAGTATCAGTGGACAGAATATCATTTTAGGAAGGGATGCCGGGCAGAATGTCAGCGAACGACGGCTGACCGGTGTGGAACGCGATGACGTAGTGGGGCAAAGTGTATACAAGAGATCAAATGACCAAGAGGGACCAGATGTCCGTGATGGGGCAAATGTCCATGAGGCATTGAATGTCAGTGAAGTACCAAATATCATTATAGAGTAATGTGTCAATAAAGAACAAAATGATAATTTAACCCATTCAACTCCGATGACAAGATGTCTTGTCATTTGGTCAAATAAAACAAAAAATCATAAAACACCAAAATGTTTGATCAAACACCAGATGTCCGTGATGGGGCAAATGTCCATGAGGCATTGAATGTCAGTGAAGTACCAAATATCATTATAGAGTAATGTGTCAATAAAGAACAAAATGATAATTTAAGGCATCTTGAAATACAAAACGTGTCAAAAAGAATTAATCACGTAGTATTAGGAATAAATTTCAAGAAATACAGGCATATGTCAAAAGTGAAAATCTCGATATGATAGAAATAACCGAGACATGGTTAAATGGCAAAGAGTTTGAAGCGGAATTTAATATTGCGGGGGATTTAAACACTTTCATCAGGATAGAAACCACAAGAAAGGTGGGGGTATTCTGTTATACGTTAAAAGCCATGTCCATGTCTGTGTTTTAGAGAAAGTAAAACAGGATGCATATGATAGTTTGAATTAACCCAAACAAATTGACAAAAAATGAATATAGGTGTAATATATAGGCCAAAAACATTATCATTAGCAGACGACAAACTGTTGTTTCAAGAACTACCTAGTTTCTGCAACCGGGACTTATTGATGATGGGCGATTGTAATTTTACTAACATTGATTGGATGACCTTTGAACATGGCCATATAGGTAGTCGCTTGATAAATTTTCTCGGTGACACTTAGTTCAGCACGTAAAAGAACCCACAAGACATGGAAACTTACTCGATCTATTGATCACAAGCCGTGAAATCATAATAGCCGATGTGGAGTTTGATGAAACTATTGCAAATAACGACCACAGTTTAGTTAGATTCAAACTGCTAAAATCTTTTAAAATAGATACATGTGCATATACCCGATTTTAGTAAAGCTCAGTTCATAGGGCTACGTCAGGAGCTTCAGCTTACAGATTAGGAGGTAATTTTAAGCGAAAGACCTGTAGTTCAGATGCGGGATATATTTCAAAATACGCTTACTAAGATGATTCATACTTACATTTCTTTTAAGGACACACGCCTCCCAATTTAAGATCGCCCAAAATGGCTCGACAAAGAAACTGAAAAAAGTATTGCTAAAAAGAGACAGGCTTATAAGAAATACAAGTGCTCGGGTGCACCTAACGACTATCAAAGTTATGTAATAATACAGAGATTTAAAAAAGACAATAAAAAAAACGAAAACGACAATACGAAATTAATATCGCTGACATAAGACACAGCACATCCACAGTAAGGCCGCTTCATTAAATCGGCGACCCCCCTCTCCGTCCCCTCATGCAGAAAAGGAGAAGACGGAGAGAAATCCCTTCGGGCTGCGTCAAATTATTTCTCACACATACTCCCTCACCCCCACCCCCATCCATTCCCCCCTCATGCATCGCAGAATCATCCATATACAACCATTCTCCATTCACCCGTCTTCTGTCCTCTCCCGTCCTTCCTCAACAGACATTCCCCTCTTTCCCAATGCCCCTTTTACCCCATCCATCTCATGCTAGGTCGACCCCTCATGTTCACTCCTTCCACCTCTGCCTTCCACACCTCTGTTACTAGTCTTTCTTCACTCATTCTTTCCATGTGTCCAAACCAACCTAATACTCTTTCATCAACCCTATCTCCCAACTCCCTTTCTACCACCGTCCTCCTCTTCACCTCCTCATTTCTCACCCTATCCAGCCTAGTAATCCCTACCATAATTCTCAGACACCTCATCTCAAACACATTCAATCTCCTCTCTTCCTCTCTTATGTTCCATGTTTCTGTCCCATATAGTGCTGTCGGCACAATCACTCCTTTATACAATCTCCTCTTAGTATCCATTCCCAAATGTCTATTTCTCATTACAATTTTTAACCCCCCCTCCATTTCTCCCTTTCCTGCCACATTCGCACACAGGTATTTAAAATTATCCACATCATCCAGTCTCTCTTCCTTAATACTCACTTCCACTCCTTGTACATCACATCACCTCACTTTTACCCACATTTATTTTCAAATTCCTTCTTTCACACACCTTCCCACACTCTGTCACTAACTTCCTCAATGTCTATTTCTCATTACACTTTTTAACCCCCCCTCCACTTCTCCCTTTCCTGCCACATTCGCACACAGGTATTTAAAACTATCCACATCATCCAGTCTCTCCCCCTTAAAACTCACTTCCACTCCTTGTACATCACATCACCTCACTTTTACCCACATTTATTTTCAAATTCCTTCTTTCACACACCTTCCCACACTCTGTCACTAACTTCCTCAATTCCTCCTCTAATCCTGCTACATGTGCAGTGTCGTCCGCAAACAACAGCTAGCTTATCTCCCACTTTTCTCCATTTTCTTTAATCATCTCCAATCCCTGGCCCACTACCCTTGCATTTACCTCTCGCACCACCCTATCCATGTAAAAAATTGAACAGCCAGGGCGACATAACACATCCCTGACGAAGTTCCACCTTTACCTCAAACCACTCACTCTCTCCATTTCTGATTCTAACACACGCTCTACTACTCTCGTAAAAACTCTTGACAGCTCCTAAAAGCTTTCCTCCTATCCTGTATATCTGCAATACCTCCCACAGTGCCTTCCCGTGTATCCTGTCATAAGCCTTTTCCAGATAAAGCCCAAAAATATCTTTACCTTACCTATAGCTTTCTTACATATCTGTATTACCATAAAAATCTGATCTACGCAACCCCTACCTGTCCTAAACCCACACTGTTCCTCACCAATTACTCCCTCTGTCCCTCTCCTAATCCACTTAATCAAGACCCTCCCATAAGCCTTCCCAACAACAAAATGATTCCTCTGAAACTGCTGCACTCACACTTGTCTCCCTTTCCTTTGTAAAGTAGAACTATACAAACACTCCTCCAGTCCTTCGGCACTCTACCCTCTCGTACCTCATTTTTTCAGACATTCTACATGATATTCATCCAACCCAGGTACCTTACCTGGTCTCATCATCTTACAACTTCCTTCATTTAATCTTTCTTCCTAAACACTGTATTTGCTATCACCAGCTCTCTTTCTAGACACATCTCCACCATCAACTTTCCACTACGATTCTTTCCTGGAACTCCACACTTCCCAACCACTCCCTCTATTGGTTCATTTTCTACCCCAGCATTAAGGTCTCCCAATATCACTACATTGACGTTCCTCCCTAATCCCTCAATGAACTCATTTAAATCTATCCAAAATGTTTCCCTTTCTTCTACACTCTTCTCACTACGAGGCCCATATGCACTTACAAAAACCCACATTTCCCTTCCCAATTTCGACTTCATCAACATTAACCTTGAAGAAACCTCCTTACACTCCACTACACGGTTACCTATCTCTTCACTTATTAGTATATATATATATATATATTATATATATATAGATATCTATATATATATATCTATATATATATATATATATATATATATATATATATATATGTGTGTGTGTGTGTGTGTGTGTGTGTGTGTGTGTGTGTGTGTGTGTGTGTGTGTGTGTGTGTTTGTGTGTGTGTGTGTGGTTATGTGTA
>NC_134778.1:87089963-87094963 GCF_046742065.1 Oratosquilla oratoria
AGGGCAGGAAAGGGACAGAGTGGGCACGAAGGGTCTACGAGAGGACAAGAGAGGGTCGGAGGGGGTAGGGGAGGGTAGGGAATGACGGGGCATGAAGGGAGGGGGTAAGAGGTGACAGGAAGGCAAAGGAGGGGCGCAGGAGATGGTAATTAAAGGCAGCAGAGGGAAGGAGAGGGCACGAGAGGGAAGTAGAAGGAAAGGGAGGAAAGGAGAGGAGAGGGAGGGAAGGAGAGAGAAGAAGGAAAGGGAGGGAAAGAGAGGGAAGGAGAAGGAAGGGGAGGGAAAGAGAGGAAAGGAGAGGGAAGGCGAGGGACGTGGAAAGAAGAGGAGGGAAGGGAGAAGGAGAGGGAAGTAGAGGGAAGGGGAGGGAGGGAAGGGGAGGGAGAGAGAGGGAAGGAGAAAGAAGGGAGAGGAAGCGGAAGAGAGGGGACGTAAGAAGAAGGAAGGCGAAGAAAAAGGAAAAGAAGGGGAGGGAAGGGGAGGGAAGGGGAGGGAAGGGGAAGGAACGGGAAGAAAAAGGAAAAGGGGAGGGAAGGGGAGGGAAGGGGAGGGAAGGGGAGGAAGGGGAAGGAAGGGGAAGGAAGGGGAGGGAAGGGGAGGAAGGGGAAGGAAGGGGAAGGAAGGGGAGGGAATTGCAGGGAAGTGGAGGGAATTGGAGGGAAGGGGAGGGAATTGGAGGGAAGGAGAGGAAAATAGAAGTAAGGTGAAGGTGAGAGTAGAGAAACTTGGAATAAGAAAACAAAGAAGAATACACGCAAGGAAAATAAAATGGAGAGTTGTGCGAGAGGGAAAACGATGAGGAGAAGGGAAAAGGTATAGAGAGAAGAGAAAAAGTGTCACGGGTGAGATGGAGAGGATTAGATGGAAATGGGAATTATAGGGGCGTTGGGAGTTGGGAGGGGAAGATGGACGTAGAGATACATTGAAAAGAATGGGGAATAGGGATTTCTATGGGGAACGAAGTGGTGCTGTTGGTAGTTGGGAGGGGCTATGGGGTATGTGGACAGCGATGGAGATGAGGAGAAGCTATGATGACATGTTATGAGGATTGAGGCTGCTAAGAGGAATGTGGTTCTCTCGTGAACGAGGAGACCCTATGGGGATCAGAGAGATGTTATGGGGTATGAGACCCTATGTGGAATGGTAAGATGCTATGTGGAATGAGAAAATGATTAAACTAGTTCAACATCTGCGTTACACATACGGAATTAACATCTCGACCGGAGTATTTCGTTTAAGTCTTTACTGCTTAATGGAACAAATCTGGAACTATTAACGATTCTATCGAGCTTGCAGGAACCTCCGGAGTAAATGGCTAAACGTCGACAAACGAAGCCAAATAACAAAGACAAACACGAGGGATGGTCAGTCAGTGGGGAGTTGCACAAATGATTTTGTAGAAACTAAAATTGGTGCGGTGGATAGTGATGCAGACTCCACAAGCAATACTATAAACTGATACTGTCACCCTTGATTAAAGAATGGGTTTGAGTGTGTGTGTGTGTGTGTGTGTGTGTGTGTGTGTGTGTGTGTGTGTGTGTGTGTGTGTGTGTGTGTGTGTGTGTGTGTGTGTGTGTGTGTGTGTGTGTGTGTGTGTGTGTGTGTGTGTGTGTGTGTGTGTGTGTGTGTGTGTGTGTGTGCGTCTGTGTCTGTATGTGTGTGTGTGTGTGCGCGTGTGTGTACGCCTGTGTCTGTATGTGTGTGTGTGTGTGTGTGTGTGTGTGTGTGTGTGTGTGTGTGTGTGTGTGTGTGTGTGTGTGTGTGTGTGTGTGTGTGTGTGTGTTTGCGTGTGTGTGTGTGTGTTTGCGTGTGTGTGTGTGTGCGTCTGTGTCTGTATGTGTGTGTGTGTATGTGCGCGTGTGTGTACGCCTGTGTCTGTATGTGTGTGTGTGTGTGTGTGTGTGTGTGTGTGTGTGTGTGTGTGTGTGTGTGTGAGAGAGAGAGAGAGAGAGAGAGAGAGAGAGAGAGAGAGAGAGAGAGAGAGAGAGAGAGAGAGAGAGAGAGAGAGAGAGAGAGAGAGAGAGAGAGAGAGAGAGAGAGAGAGTGAGTGAGTGTGTTTCAATCCCTACCCATAAATCAAGCTACACGAGCTACGAGCTGTAATCCGGAAGAGTAACAACTTTCTATCACGAGTCGAACACGTGTGATGCGACGATGGGAGCATTTGAATCACAAGAGGGGAATGAACAAAATGCAGCAGAGGGGAGACGGAGAGGGGACGTCACTTTTTCCTTCTTTCTTTCTCCTCTCCCATCTCTCGTTCCTCTCCCACTTCTCTAACTATTAATACCTTTCCATACGCCACTCTGTCTTGTTCTCTGAGATCCCATTCGACATAACAGAGATCTTCACACTGCGAAATACAATTGAAAGACATTAATTATTCGAGATAGCAGTGTGCAAACTATTCAAGTCATTTCCGTGAATTTCCTTTGACATGAACTAAATGATGGCGATTGAAATTACTCAGGTAAGCGGGTGTGTGTGTGTGTGTGTGTGTGTGTGTGTGTGTGTGTGTGTGTGTGTGTGTGTGTGTGTGTGTGTGTGTGTGTGTGTGTGTGTCTGTGTGCGTGTGTGTGTGAATAAAGTAACCACCACGTCTTAAGTTATATAAAGCATATATTACGCATTACCAGAATAATTTTTCTTATCGTTAGAAAGTTTAAAGGCAGATTAGTAGGCTGCTGAGGAAATGTCTGTTTAAAGAACATTTGTCCCACCAGGATTCCTAGGCTCCGGTCGTTTAAGACTACCCAAATTGCATTCATACACTTTGACTTTCCTTGTGGATTCGTCTCTGGAGAAGTGCAGTCAATACTTATGCCTTTATTGTGGTAAAAAAAAAACATTAAAAAAATAAAAAATAAAATAAATCTGCTAAAAATTTAATTCCATCGATGTTGCCAAAATTTTCTACCGAGCTACATCAAGTCCTATACAAGACAGTATATTAGAGCAAAAGAAAAGTAAAATAGATTATGGGAAAAGGAGATAATCAAGAATGTAAGGGAAGACGAACGAAATTTAAAACAATCAGAAGAAACGAGAAAAGAAGTTGAGAATCACTAGGCGGAAGCTGGATGAAGCCAAAGATGGGAACAAAAAAAAAAGTTGAGAATAAAGATAAGAAGAAGCGGAAGCCGGTGAAGAGTGAGTTAGGACACTAGAGGGAAACTTTCTAGGGGATATGGAAAGTGGAGACTGGAGAGGATGTACGAGGAAGGGGAGAGAAGACGGAAGTTGGGAAAGAGACGATGTACAAGTGGATGAAGGGTGAGGGAGACTGGAGGACGGGGAAAAGTGGAGGGCGAAGGAGAGTGAGTGGAAGGTGAGGAAGAAGGGAGACAAGAAGATACTGGGAGATGGAAGAGAGATGAGAGTGGGGGAAAACTGAGGTTGGAAGAGAATCGCGAGTAGAAAAAAATCATGGATGTAGAAGGCTAAGGGTGGAAGAGAGTGAAAGGTGGAGTGGGATGCTTGAGGGTGGAGAATGAAGTTTAGGGTAGAGGCACGTAGGGGGAAAGCTGTGAGGGGAGGAGGAGTGTGGTACTAAGAGGAACAAGGGGAGCACACACACACAAGCCGAGGGGAAATGTGAGGAAGTAAAAAGAAAAAGGAAATAGGGAAGAGGGAGTAGAGGTAGTGGGAAATAGATAAAAATGCACGCTGTGTGCGTGTACGTCAATGCGTGCGTGTGATTCACCATGGTCTTTGGATCACGGGTTGGACTCGTGATCGACAGCTATTTCCCTTCCGAAAGAAAACTCAGAGCTCGTATACGACCGATCTGTGGGTAATGCTGTGACCTTATACGCGCACACACACCCAACTCCCCGCCCACGAGAGTTGGAATAACAACCCTCAGCGCAGCGATACTGAATTTATTTCAGCCCTGGGTGGGATTCAATCCTGGACCTCCGTAGTGGCAGCCGGAAACTACCAACCGCGCCACGAGAGAGAGAGAGAGAGAGAGAGAGAGAGAGAGAGAGAGAGAGAGAGAGAGAGAGAGAGAGAGAGAGAGAGAGAGAGTGGTGTGTGTGTGTGTGTGTGTGTGTGTGTGTGTGTGTGTGTGTGTGTGTGTGTGTGTGTGTGTGTGTGTGTGTGTGTGTGTGTGTGTGTGTGTGTGTGCATGTGAGATAGATAGATAGATAGATAGATAGAGAGAGAGAGAGAGAGAGAAAAAGAGAGAGAGAGGGAGTGTGTGTGTGTGTGTGTGTGTGAGAGAGAGAGAGAGAGAGAGAGAGAGAGAGAGAGAGAGAGAGAGAGAGAGAGAGAGAGAGAGAGAGAGAGAGAGAGAGAGAGAGAGAGAGAGAGAGAGAGAGAGAGAGAGAGAGAGTTCCTTGGAGTGCCTGTTTAGAAAAAAACGACAGTGATCTAGATAGGAAGAAACAAGAGGATTAACAGCGAGCAGGTAATTTCCTGAGGATGAAAATGTTGAAGGGCTTGAAATCCAAAACTTAAGATGGACAAAATCACATAATTAGTTAATAGGAAGATATACATGAACTATTCAAAGACAGAAAAACACTGAAGAGAAACAGACAAATTGCATGGCCACAACCTAAGTAAGAAAACACGACGAGAAATACTTGGGAAAGTAAATGGAAGAATAAAAAAAAAAAATACTAGGAAAGAGATGACAAGATAAATGAGAAACCAGAGGAAAGTATATCAAAGAAGATTAGGTGAGGTGGACAATGGCCCACATCAATAGAGGAGATATCAGGAGAAAATTGACGTTAGCTCCGGGAAAAATAAATATAGAGTAGTAGTAGGAGGAGGAGGAGAAGGGGAAAGAGGAGGAGGGGAAGACAAAGGAGAAGAAGGAGAAGGAGAAAGATAAGAATAAGAAGAAGAAGAGGAAGAAGAAGAGGAAGAAGAAGAAAAAGAAGAAGAAGAAGAAGAAAGGAAGAAGAAGAAAAAGAAGAAAAAGAAGAGAATGAGAGATTCTACCAGGATCACGACACAGGAGAGGAACCCTGAAGATGTCCTAACATCGG
>NC_134778.1:87099963-87102463 GCF_046742065.1 Oratosquilla oratoria
TAAATTAAATTTGATGATCCTCCAGTCCACTTTAATTTTCAGTGCCCTGCGAAGAAAATGAGTGAACGAGAGAGACAATAAGAGAGAGATAGGCCATCAAAGGTGCGAGATGTTCTTTGAGAAAACATAAGAACATATGAGCAAAGGAATGGTGAAGACTACAAAAGACCATAATACCTATACTAGCCAGTTCCATACCCACCTGTCATCCCTGTCCATAAAGTTGTCAAATCTTCTTTTAAAACAACTAATTATTTCAGCGCTCACTATTTTTATTCCATTCATTACCTGTTGTTGAAACATTCTTGCCTATTTTCTTATTAAACCTAAATTTGTCCAATTTAGATCCATTACTCCGAGTCCTGCCCTACTACTGTAGAACCTTGCTTCTTGACCTTTTATAACCTCAGGACTCGCTACACGAACTTGTGTATTCTAGCACCATCGTGCATGTGCTTACAACAATTACACGTTGTACAGCACTTCACGATTTATTTTGTTCGGTGGCTTTAGCCATTATCAAAAGAAAGAGATAATGGGGAAAAAAAAAAGAACACGTACTCGCTCATTGGAACGAAAAATTGTTCATTGGTAAAAAATTGCACCCATAGTGTGATTTTTCTTACTGCTTTTATGCCAAAGCTTTGTCGAATGTCGAACTTCATCACCATCCTGGAACGTTTCAAAATGGTCAAAGGGAGGTGAAAAATTGATGCCAATTCAAAAATACATTTTTTTTCAAGTACAGTATTCATTTATACTTCGGAAATACAGCCATACATGTAAAACCTTCCTGACGATATGTAATAACTGTAATAACTAGAGCATCATTCTGCACATAAAAGCATTTTCGTGCCACTGTCCCAGGTTAACTGATACATTTAAATTCCCTTAATGATGTATGTTCCCCCTTCCAAAGGCTTCTGTGGAGAGTAAGTGCCTTCATATTGCTTGGTTATCTTTCTGAGGCCGCTAAATGATTCCCTCGTCTGAATAAAATCCCTTGGCGGAAAGTAGTACAAATATAGACAAGAGCTGTATCAAATTTCAGAGACATTAACCCCTTAGCCCCACAGCGAGTGGCAACAGTCCTTAGCCCTTCCCATAGATCTCTCTAGGGAGTTGCAATGGATTATTATCTGCCCTGGTTTTATTTGTAATGAATTAGTTCGATTTTTTTCTCATCGGATGGTGTAACCTTACATATTGTAACATTACCCATGGAAAACTACATCACAACACACACACGAATAAACATTCGTCCACGCCTTTAAGTGATCAACCATCACATGATCAGTGCGTGTTAATATCTAAGTAACCAGAAACACATCTCCAGCGCACACATACACTACATCCCCAAATAAACCCGAACACAAAATAAATAACAAGAGATAATCACATAATAGAACCAAACCTTTTTAACATAATTTTTTTTAAACCTTCCATTTGTATAACAACAAAGCTAATATTGTAAAGCTGTCAACACCCCTCGCCAGATGCTGACTTCAGCGTTTAAGTAGTATATTTACCACGATCGATCCGGAGAGTGACAGTCAGTAGGAGAATGTAGATTTAGTAGGATCTACGTCGTGCATTTCAAGTGCCAAATGTAGGTGAGAAAAGGCACAGACGATTTTTATTATCGTACCAGTTCACTGATGAAACATTTAAAGTACATGATAAAAATCCTAACCACGATCCGAGGACCGAACGTCAGCGCCCCTCCACCTCTGCGCCACCCTTCTCTCTCTCTCTCTCTCTCTCCCCTTCTCTCTCTCTCTCTCTCTCTCTCTCTCTCTCTTTCTCTCTCTTCCCCCTTCTCTCTCTCTCTCTCTCTCTCTCTCTCTCTCTCTCTCTCTCTCTCTCTCTCTCTCACTCACACACACACACACACACACACACACACACACACACACACACATACATACACGTCAAACAAATGGCGACGAGAAAATCAAAATGGAGTTAACCTTTGGGCCTCCATAACTCGTAAGTCTCTCAGATGAATGCAGCAGCCTAGATGGTTGTTATGCAGGTGAGTGGATGGAGGAGGGGAAGGTGCTATATTTGTCAATAAAGGGGTCCAACTATCTTGATAAACTCGTTCAACGCCTTATAATGAGACTTTACCTCTAAGATTAGGTTTTGGTTAAGGGTAGGCTGGCTGCCGGGGATTGGCCACCGAGATAAAGGGGGTCAAGGGCGCGCACCATATTGACGACGCGCCTTGCAGATGCCTTGCAATCTCCCAGCTAGGATTTACGCAAACAACATTCCTGAACATGTTCCTTGTCTAAAAATAAGATGAATTAAACAGACGCGCGAAGATGTAAACAGATAAATGAATAAACATACGAATCTTCCAGTCAAGCTTTATGCAAATAACATTCCTGAACGTGTGCCATTTCTTGAAATAAGATAAATTAAACAGACATGCAAAGATGTAAACAGATAAATGAATAAACATACGAATCTTCCAGCCAAGGTTTAGGTAAATAAC
>NC_134778.1:87107463-87122463 GCF_046742065.1 Oratosquilla oratoria
TTCAGTGAAGTGAAAATGGAAATGTAATCAAAGGTTTGAATATGATAAACCCCGGAATTAAATTAGTGCGAGTCTGCTCAAGAAAATGTAAAATATTTGACTTCGAATCCTGAGTAGAATAACTCCTTGAACTCTTGTGTACATCACACATGTATTTACTTTGTGTCTGAAATAGACTGTTGCTTTTAAGAAATTCAGCAACAAAAATTGGGGTGTGGTGCTTTCATGCCAAGCTATTTCATGCAGCCTAGGAAAAGAAAATGACCACGTATACGTTCATTACCTGTCTCGGTTATCTTATTTGAAATTAGTGTGATTTCTTCTGTGACATTCCAAACGGTTTGTCACTATAAGGCGTAATCCAAAGCTTCAGGGTCTTGCATGCTACATGTTCGAGTCCCGCACTCCTCTCCGATCCCCAGAAGAAACAAATAGTTACCTGTCTCAATAGTCCCTAAAGCGCATAATGGGGCACAGATGATGGCTTCGGCCGCAGCTACTCAGCGCCTCCTGGTGTAAGATCCTCACCCTTCAGCAACTTTGCTCCCATTTTGGCGTCCGAACAAGTCGCCTCCGTAGAGCTAAGAAGATATTCTATAACTGTTTGCACACACACACACACACACACACACACACACACACACACACACACACACACACACACACACACACACACACACACACGCACACACAGTGTGGCGCAGTGGTTAGAGTTCCCGCCTGCCACTACGGCGGTCCTGGTTTCGAATCCCCCACAGGGCTGAAAGAATTTTAGTATCGCTGCGCTGCAGGAAGTTACTCCAACTCTCCTGGGGGGAGAGTTGGGGGTGTGTGTGCGTGTAAGGTCACAGTATTACCCATAGATCGGTCATACAAGCTCTGAGCTCTCATCCGGGAGGCTAATAACTGTCGATCATGAGTCCGATACGTGATCCAATACCATGGTGAATCACATACACACACACACACACACACACACACACACACACACACACACACACACACATACACCGAAGAATGATTAGAATAAATTTTATTGATTAATGATTGATTAATTTTTAATTTATTTAATATTTAATTCTTATTTAATTATTTTTTTTTAATTTGTTCATTTTTTTTATTAATTAATTAACTTTCTTTATTAATCGTGATTAGCCCCTTGTACTCCTGTCTGTAGTTTTCCTTGTATGTATAGGTATAACCTAGAGCCCTCAAAACAAGTATGTTATCTACAGTGAGAGAGAGAGAGAGAGAGAGAGAGAGAGAGAGAGAGAGAGAGAGAGAGAGAGAGAGAGAGAGAGAGAGAGAGAGAGAGAGAGAGAGAGAGAGAGAGAGAGAGAGAGAGAGAGAGAGAGAGAGAGAGAGAGAGAGAGAGAGAGAGAGAGAGATAGAGAGAGAGAGAGAGAGAGAGAGTGTGTGTGTGTGTGTGTGTGTGTGTGTGTGTGTGTGTGTGTGTGTGTGTGTGTGTGTGTGTGTGTGTGTGTGTGTGTGTGTGTGTGTGTGTTTTACTCAAGTTTAAAGTGTTGGTTGAGCTCTACGCTCTTTTCATTTTTCTGCGTGTCGTGTTAGTGGATAATAAATCTATCTGGCTGTCATATACCTACTGGCGCTCGAAAGAATTGCCCCCACGAACACAAATCTATATTCTTTTGTTTTACGCCAGAACAGCAAAATTTTGGCACCATTATGTTCCAGTGCCAAAATAGGGCCAAAAAAGCGAAGACCTTTTCATAGCTCTAAGTGAGGCTCTTACAAAAGCTTTCCGAACGTACAGAACGTTACCCTGATCAAGCCCGCTAAAACTTATACTACGTCAGACTAGCTCGGCATGTTGAAAGCTGACGCCAGATGATTCTATTCAGGTGAATTAGATTCCTTGATCCATGAAGACTTCGAGGGGAGGGCCAACACATGCCGAGTAACCACTGGACATCTATAGACTCGTTCTTCTTATGTTATATTTCGCCTTTCGCTGAGCGGCTTTATTCACCTAAGGGGGGAGTGCGTTGCAATAATTTATTTTATCGTGTTCTGCTTGAAGGCAAGTGATCAATTTTTTAGAAGAATTCTTTTCAACACAGGCTGACTCTTTGGCGTCTATTCACTTTCAATTTCTATATTCATTTGGGCTGCCTCCAGCCAATTTCATTCAACTGAGGGAAGTATACGATAAAATATTTAGACCACATTAATTAGCCCTTTGAAGTTTATATTGGAATTCTGTTTATTCTGGCTGCAAGGCGATTTAATTCGACTGAGGGTGGGGGACTTCCGTAGACTTCACCGTGTTAGATGGAGGTCGCTGAGCCTTGCACTTCTAGGCCAGCGATTGCATTCACTTTATGGTGATGTGGTAATCAGAGACGGGGAAGGGCGATGTAAACACGGTTAAATTTCGAAAATAAAAGACAACATTTATGACATGATCCCCTCTTTCTCTCTCTCTCTCTCTCTCTCTCTCTCTCTCTCTCTCTCTCTCTCTCTCTCTCTCTCTCTCTCTCTCTTTTTTTCTTCTTTTTTTTTTAGCTCCCTTACCCCTTCTTCTATTAGGGTCAGCCCCTCAGGTGAAAAAATCGCCAGATGTTAGAAAAATATATATAAAAGATAAATTAATATATAAACAAAACAAAAACGAATGACTAAAAGCACGAATGAATAAATTAACTAATTAGTATATGAATAACAAATAAGAACACATGAAACAGGCATATAACTAAAGTTATAACATGTTACTATAGCTATATATATATATATACAAATAAACTAGAAGAAAATTTAGTTTAAGGCTTTCCCCTACAAATATATAACCTTATTCCCCACACACTGTTTAAGCACCAATCTGCTCACCCTAGCCACCTGGAGTGCCCGTTTGTCAAAATGGGGCGAAATTTTTGAGGCAAAGACTTCTCAATTCGCTGTTTTTTTTTTTTATATGTAACAATTGTTTAGCCATTTTCAGTCTTTTGTCGAATAGGAACAAAATTATGAATAAATGAAGCTATAACACTACACACTAATAATACGGCACAATTTACCAACATCAGAAATGCCATCTATCATATGAAACTAGCGAGATTTTACGCACACAAAAATAGGTGCTGGAAATTAATAAAAGGAGGGAGATAAAGAGCGAGAGAGAGAGTAAGACAGAGATAAAGAATAAAAGAAACAAAGCGAGAGGGATAAAGAATGTGAGAAATAGAAAGAGAGAAGAGAGAGAAAGAAAGAGAGAGACCAGCATAACCTCAACCTATTTGACAGCAGGATTTTGGTTCTTACTATCATAGTGCAATTTCATTCGCTCCTGTGATTCAGCTATGGTCGTACGGATGTGATCTCAGAGTTCGTATAGCCCGATCAACCTTACACATACCACCCACTACAATATAAATAAATACACACACACACACACACACGTACGCACGTGTACACATACACACACCACCACAACCCCCTTTGCTCAAGAGGAGTAGTAACGGGCTAGAGTACTGTCAAATTTTCACTCCCCGAGCTAGGTAAATCTCGGACCTACAGCGTTAGTACCCCTCAACGCTAACAGCTACACTTGCAAGCATTGTGAAAGTCCTCTGCCAAACACGCGGATAAACCCATCTCAACTTAATCTTTCAACAAACCAGTGGCTCAGCACTTGGCCTCTTTTAACTTAGCCAACTGTCTGGGTTAATGAGGACCATATTTATCAAAAACCCAAGTACAACACATCATATATGAGAACTCAGAACCAAATAAGAAACGCTGAACATATAACAATCTATTTTCCAAAGATTAATAAGCATTAACACAATGAAACAATACATTCCCAGATAGGCCATCCCAATTAACTGCACAGTCCACTTTATCCCATATTTCAACATAACACTTAATCTCACTTAATTGTATGACCAAACAAACTACATAGACATAAATGGCTTCATTGTTTGCAGCCACGTATCTATCCCATAAATGGAAGTGCATCAAACCACTACTGTCCACATTTTAATAATACTCTCTACGAGTAGGCAAACGAATGCATAGTGCTTAATATAAGATATCTGCGTGGTCATGATACAGTGCGTGCGTGCGTGTGTGTGTGTGTGTGTGTGTGTGTGTGTGTGTGTGTGTGTGTGTGTGTGTGTGTGTGTGTGCGTGTGTGTGTGTGTGTGTGTGTGTGTATTTACCTAGTTGTATTATAAGGGAAGGGGAGCTATGCTCGTGAGGACCCGTTTTTGTATCTCGCAAGATCAAGTTTATTCTTAAATTCTTGTATTGTGTTTGCACACACTATTTTTTTATCCAATTTGTTCCATGTATATATCATCTGTGTGGAAGCGGTTCTTTTTCAGGTCTCTTCTGTAGTTATCCTTTTTGAGTTGCAATGCATTTCCTCTTGTTTTTCCTCTGTTCCACTTTAATAAGTCCTCTCTATCAAGACGTTCTTTTCCTTTCATAATTCTGTACATGGTTAGTAGGTTCCCTCGTTCTCTTCTTTGTTCCAGAGTCGACAATTCCAGTTCGGCCAGTCTTTGTTCATATGTCAGGTTTGAAGGTGTTGGGGCCATCTTTGTGGTTGTTCGTTGTATTCTTTCTAATTTTCTTATATTCTTTTTTTTTTTACTAGAGGCCATAGCGCTGCATATTCCAGTTTTTGGCCTTATCAGTGTTTGTAATATTTTCTTAATCATTTCCTTATCGAGGTATTTAAAGGCCACCTTTATTGATCTCAACAAATTGTATGTTTTCCCCGACTATTTTATTTATATGTTTATCTGGCGACATGTCTTTGGTGATGATTACTTCTAAGTCCCTTTCAGAATTTACTTTCTTTAATTCTTTTCGGTCAATTTTATACTGTCCTGATATTCTCTTCTCGTTTTTCCCAAATTCAATTATACTGCACTTGATGAAACACAAAGGCAAAAGCCGACAAGACTGTTAGAATCAACACCGTGTGAGATCGAAACCTTTATTGGTACGACGTTTCGTTTGTTACAGCTTTTCTTGAAAAAGCTGTAAAAAGCGAAACGTAGTACCAATAAAGGTTTCGATCTCACACGGTGTTGATTCTAACATATACTGCACTTCTTGATGTTGAATTCTACCTCCCATCTCTTGCTCCACTCTGAGACTTTGTTCAGATCACTATGTAATGAGTCACAGTCTGTTTCAGAGTTTATTCTCTTTAATAACTTTGCGTCATCCGCAAAGCAGTTCATGTAACTTTCAACACATGTCATTTACATATATAGCAAACATCATCGGAGCTAGTACTGACCACAGGTGGGAAGCCACTACTCATTTCTTCCCATTTCGAATATTTGTCTTTGAGCACTATTCTCATTTTTCTTCCATGTAGGAAGTCCTCCATCCAATTCAATAGTTTTCCATGTATGCCTCCTATTGTTTCCAGTTTACATAGCAATTTTCTATGTGGTACCTTATCAAATACCTTTTGTAGGTCCAGGAAGGCACAGTCTGCCCAGACATTCCTTTCTTACAATATATCTATCAATCTTGAATAGACATAAATCAAATTAGTGATACATGATCTTCCCTGTCTAAATCCAAATTGCCTCGGGTTCAATATATCATTCTCCTCCAGATATTTTGTCCATCTATCTTTGATGATTCACAAATTTTAACTATTGTACTCGTATGGGACACCGGTACATAATTTGTTGGGTCTTCCTTATTTCCCCTCTTATATATCTTCACTACATGGGACATTTTACCAGTCTCCTAGTAGTTTTCCTTCTTTGAGTGAGCATTCAGTTATTTTGTATATTTTTCCTGTTAGTTCGTCTATACATTCCTTTAGTATCCATTTTGCAACCCCGTCCGGGCCATGCAACTTGTTAACGTCAAGATTTAATATTTGATTCCTTGTTTCATTCTGAGTAATAAATATTTCATTTCTTCACTGGAGGAAATCTTACTTCAATTCTTTCACCACAGTTTTGTATATTTTTTCCTCTTTGGTGAATACAAATTTGAAATGTTTGTCCATAATATCTGCCATTTCTATATCTTCTGTGTATTCCCTGTTATCTTGGCGTAACTTAAGTATTTCCTGTTTATTTTTTTAGTTTGCCGTTAACATATCTATAAAATAATTTGGGTTGATCTTTACATTTGTCTATATGTCCTTTTCATATTTTTTTTCTTCTCTACGTATTTTTACATATTCATTTCTTAGGTGTATATTTTCTATTTCTCAGATTTTTTCCTTTTTCCATCTTTTCCAAGCTTTATCTCTTCTGTCTTTTGCATCGTTGCACTTTTTATTATACCAGGTTTTTATATATACTCTTTCTTGTTTTTGACTAGGTACATACTTATCCACTCCTTCATTATAGATTTCCTTCCAAATTGTCCATTTCTCTTCCACTTTTGTTTCTTCATTATCAAAATTTTCCAAATTTGCTTTTCGAAAGATTTTTCTAAGTTTCCCAAAATCTGTTTTGTTATACATTAGTCTTCTTTTTCTGTGTTTTTCGTTAATTTCTATATTTGTTTCTTCATTTAATTCTAGTTCTAGTAGTATGTGATCACTTTTTCCAATTAGTGTCTTGTATTCGATTTTATCCACAATTTCGGAATTGAATTGAATTTATGAAGTTTGTGGCTATTTACCACGCGCCGGAGCCAAAGGCCATTCAGCGCATATATGTCAACCAGTTATCTATACATTAAAATACTAATATACAATTATTTTAGTTATAAAATCATAAAAGTTATTCTATATATTCAAAATATGTAGATGCTATTTTTCACATTCATAACAAGTAAGGTTTACTTCTCTACTCATCTACAACAAACAGAAGTATATCCTAATCATTCACAACAAACATAAACTATATAATTAAATATCATAAAATAAGTTCGTCTCTTTTAAAAATTTGCAAACCTTTCCTACAGGGGCATCCATTCCTAAAATACTTGTTAGCGGTTTATTGGCTAAACTGAATTTTCTTCTTTGATCAGAATAGAGAGGACATTCGGTAAGTATATACCTCACTGTGATGTTAATATTACAATTGGAGCACTGGGGGACCTGTCTCTCTGCTCCACTAGTTAGGAGGTACTTGTGGGTTAGGTATGTGTGCCTATACGTAGGCGTTTTAAAACTATGCTGGACCTTCTGTCCATCCCTGTATAGGTCCAGGGGCTGACAGAAGGTCTGATTGACTTTAGTTTGAAATTATTGTTCGTGTTGGACCATTGGTCCTGCCACCTGATACTACAGTATGATCAAATAAAAAAAATTAGGTCTTCTCAGGGAACCTCTAAAGAGCGGGAACCCGGGGTGGAAGCTGCCTGTTTGGCAGCTGTATCAGCTTGCTCATTTCCACGAATTCCCACGTGTGAAGGAACCCAGCAGAACTTTATGTCAACTTGTTTTCGAGAGTGGAGGAGGACCAGCCAATTCTGCACCTCTTGGATAAGTTGATTAGAAGGTATCAATCCTTGTAGCGCTGTCAATGCACTTTGGGGATCACAATAAATAATATATGCATCCTCATTTCTGCTTGTGTTAAAAATAAATCTTAGACAGCTATAGATAGCATAAATTTCTGCATTAAAAAGTGAGAATTGATTGGGAAGGCTCTTTTTAATTATTTTTTCTCCAAGGATGATAGCACATCCAGTTTCAGTAGCCGTTTTTGGCACATCAGTGTATACATCAATCGAGTTGTTGTGCTCAGAAATATGGGCTAAGAAGTTACTTTTCAGTTGAGCACTTGAGTTGATCTTTTTGCTTTCTTTCATTTGGCAAATGTTTATAGGTGGCCTACACCACGGAGGGTATTTTGCAAAAGTGATTTCCATAACTAGAGAAGAAATAAGGCCTACCTCTCTTGTACTATTGTTTAATCTCACTTCAAGGGGCTTAGGCAAAGTAGGTTTAGTGGGTGCTCTGTCGATAGGTTGTTTTATATACTTGTAGTTTGGATTAGAATGTGTAGTTAGTGCTCTTGACATATATCTGAGACCCTGTTCTTCCCTTCGAATGGAAAGAGGGGGAAAACCAGAGTCCACATAAAGACTTTCAACAGGAGAAGTCTTAAAAGCCCCAGTACAAATATGTAGCGCCATGTTGTGTACTACATCCAGTTTTTTCAATAGTGTCTTACATGCTGAGGCATAAACCTGAGAGCCATAATCAATCTTACTTAGGCATATGGCTTGATATAATCTTAATAGTGTAGTACGGTCAGCTCCAAAATTCATGCGACTAACAACTTTAAGAACGTTACATCGTTGTTTGACATTAACTGCTGTCTCATTTATATGGTCAGCAAAAGTTATTTTTTTGTCAAAAACAATTCCTAAATATTTAACTTTGTCTTCATATATTATAATTGAGTCTTCTAAAAATAATGTTGGGATTACTTCTCTTTTTTGTGTTCTACAAAAGCGTATAGCTTTAGTTATTTCGGTAGAGAATTTAAATCCTTTATTATTTGCCCATTTAGTAGCAGCATTAATTGCATTCTGAATTTTGATACAGGCTTCAATTGCAGTAGATTTACTACATATAAAAACAATATCATCTGCGAATGCTTGGCCAATTACTCCGACAGGGAGTTGTTCAAGTAATCCATTAATGGCAACACTAAAGAAGGTTGGGCTAAGGACACTTCCTTGTGGAATACTTTCTTCCTGTAGATATTCTGATGATAGGGTAGAGCCTATTCGCACTTTTAAATATCGATTTGATAAAAAAATCTTTGGCAAAATTAAACATATTGCCACCGATATTCCAATCTGCTAGCTGTTTTAAAATACCGGCTCTCCAGGTAGTGTTAAAAGCTTTTTCCAAATCGAAGAACACTGCAATGGTCTGATTTTGGATTGCAAAAGCGTTTTGTATCTCACGTGTGATATATAATAGGGGATCCAAAGTACTTCTGTTTTTGCGGAAGCCATATTGCCTCTCTGGTAATAAATTCTTTGATTCTAGGAGCCACACCAAACGAATATTCACCATTCGTTCATAGATCTTAAAAATACAGCTGGTAAGAGCTGGCCTGTAACTTTTGGGATCACTAAGGTCTTTTCCAGGTTTCAAAAATGGAACTATAACAGAGTTTTTCCACAACTCATAAGAGGTTCCTGAACATCAAAATTCATTAAAAACATCAATAAAGAATTTTTTAGACTCCCGAGGTAGATGGTAAATCATTGCATATGTTTAGTTTAGTTTAGTTTCTTGTAGACAAATGGCGGCTAAAGTATGTTCTTTAAAAAGAACCCGGATCTGTTCTCTATTTGAATGGAAACCTCGCATGTTTCATTGACATAGGGCCATTATTTGTTATTGGATGGTTTTTATTTGGTTTTCCAGGTATGGAATGGTTTGTTTTGGGAAGATTCGGTTTATGTTTTGTAGAGGAATATGACAGGTTCTCGAGAGTTCTGCTATTTCCTTTCTTTGGTGTCCTACCATGATGTGAAGATTTAGTTGATGGTGAGGGAGTACGGGGTCTCTTTTGTCTTTGAGGCTCCATCTCCACATCTTGCACCTGAGCTGTACGAGTTGCTTTGATCAAGGTGTCATTCTGGGAGTTATCCAGATCAGGTGGTAAAGCTGTCTGAGAGGTCTTTCGCGAGGCTTGAGAAGTTCTCTGGAGAGGGGTTTTGGTCAAGGAGTTATTCTGGGAATTATCCAGATCAGGCGGCAAAGCTGCCTGGGAGGTCTTTAGTGAGGCCTGAGAAGTTCCCTGGAGAGGGGTTTTGATCAAGGGGTCATTCTGGGAATTACCCAGATCAGGCGGTAAAGCTGCCTGGGAGGTCTTTAGTAAGGCCTTAGAAGTCCCCTGGAGAGGGGTTTTGATCAAGGTGTCATTCTGGGAATTACCCAGATCAGGCAGTATAGCTGCCTGAGAGGCCTTCTGAGAGGCCTTTGGAGTCCCCTGGAGAGGGAACGAAGGAGCTTTCCGAGATGAAGTCTGAGAAGTTAAACGCACTTCAAGCTCAGAGGGGGAAGGCTGAAGTTTTGGATTGGGATTGGATTTTATAGGTTGATTCTTAATTGAATTTCCATTTTTTAGAACATCACGATATTGAGGTCTACTGAACAGAAGTATTTTTGCCTTGCCAATGCTTAGATGCTCTGCTTGAGCTTTCTCTATAGCTGCTTTTTCCTTTTTAAATGACTCACATTCTTTATATCTAGCACTATGATTTCCCTTACAATTTATACATAATGTAGGATTAGAACAATAATCTTCATGTTTTTGTAATGAACAGGTTGTACATAGCTGATCTTTTGTGCATACCTTTGATGAGTGACCATAGCCAAAACACTTGAAGCATTGTAGTGGTCTATGCTTAAAAGTTCTGACATGAAATCTTTCTCTGTCAATGTATATATATTCTGGAATTTGATCATTTTTAAATGTAAAAATAATAATTTTTTACTTTGGTACCTTGAAAATTTTCCAAATTTTATCATCACACATTTCAAGTAGTTCCTCATCAGACAGGTCATATAAATCTTGACTGAAAACTACTCCCTTGGCATAACTAAAATTATAGTGTGGTTTGACCTTTTATTATATCTGTGTTTTTAAGTTTAGAAATCATGTACCCTTGTCTATAAGACCTTGTAGAAACTAAAAATCTGTTCTTTCCGAACCTGGTAATATCAGAGTTGTTAATTGTTCCTACCATTGATCTCAAATGTTTTTTGAAATGGAAGCTATTACAAAATTCTGAATTTGTTGAAACAATTAGCCACCTGGCAGGTAGAGGTGTCCTCTCAGCACTTCTTTCTGTTGTTTCCTCATTAACTCTATCTGGATCAAATAAGTCCACATTAATATTGTGGGGAACTTTTTTAATTAAATGGCATTTTAAGCTCTCCAAAGATGTATGCTTAAAAGCATTAACGGCATTCTTATGAGAAGCAAATTCTATCCATATTCTCCAAGATTCAAAATTTCTAGTTTCACAATACTTTATAACTTTAATTTCTCCGAACTTTCCAAACATCTCCAAAAATTTGGAACAATTCAAGTCTGAGGGGAGAGAATTAATATAAAGAATTCTCTCGTCTTCATTTGGTACAGTACATGGCAGATTACCTTCGGGTTTTTTAGGAGCTCCTATTTCTGGGGTTGCAATATTAGGAGAGGGATCGGGGGGTTTAGGGGGAGGATCAGGTAGTGGTGGGGGTTTAGAATGTGTAGCGTCAACAGCCGCCATGATCGTATATATTTATAAGCCACACCACATATTGAGAAGGAAGGATCACTACATAGAAGAAGATACTGCAGTTGCCTGATGCCTCAAGCAATAAAAGAAAAGTATCTGCAGAGTCGGCAAGTTCCAGAAACGACTTTTTACACATGCAGGGTCTCGGAGGCGAGTTAGAGACTTTGTCAACCCGGAAGATTGTCCTCTTTTGTTTTGTCCCATTTAGGATGGGTCCGGCGTAGCCACTCTGCATGTGTACTGGCTAGGGATAAAGGAAGTCGGTAGCCTAGTACCTGCTTCACAAACATGCATTCCCCAGTCGGTGAGCTTTCGGCCCTCGCAGGGAGTAGTGACCTCGCGGTATACATCCCCACTTGACTGGGTTCAGACATGTAGCTTGGGAGACACCAAGATACCACAACCTACCTTAACAAGTATTAGAGAAAGATGGTGAAAAAGGAGAGTAGGGTAGCAATTATGAAGGATAGGGATAGGGGAGTTCACAAAGGAAAAAATCTTTCTCCCCTTTTCCCTTTTCTTCCTTTTTTCTTCTTCTTTTGGCTCAGTTTTCGTCTGGTAGCTTGGGGCTGACCTCTCCAGTATGGTTGCACCTGGCTGGCACAGCTCAGCCCGTCCTTACTACACGCAAGCCCCCCCCACTACATCAAAGTACTGGGCCTCGGGGGGGTCCACAATTTCGGGTTTTGATGTAATTATCAAATCCAATCTTGAGGGTTCATCGTTATTTCTATATCTGGTATTTTCCTTGACCCATTGCGTCAATGTGTAATCAACGGTCATTTCCAGTAATATGTTTCCCCAGTGATCTTCTCCACCTATCACAGTCATTTCTTCCCAACATATTTCTTTCGAGTTGAAATTACCCATAATTACCAGATTTCCTTCTTTCTTTAGTATTTCATTTAGTGGTTTTTTTTTTATGTCTTCCAGCATTTTGCAGTGTTCATTTTCATTCCATACGTGAGTTTTGGGTGGGACATAAATCACTGCATACTTTCTATTTTTCATATCTCTATACTCAACTCTTATCATAATGAACTCCACATTGTTCTCACCTCCTGTGATTTTAGTCGCATTTAGTCCTTTCTTGGTTAGCAGCATGACTCCTCCACCCTGCATTGTTTCTCTATTTCTGCACCACCAATTATATATTCCTTGGCCTCTACTATTTGATGGTAATGATCCTTTCAATTTTGTCTCCACAATCCCCATTATATCTGGTTTTTCTTGTTCCAGATAGTCATCCAATTCATCTAATCCTAATATCAATCCGTCTATGTTGGTATATGTTACCTTTAATTTTTTTCCTTTTCTTCCTTTTCTTCTTGCTCCTGCATCTCTTTTTCCCTTACGTATCATTTCCTCAGTCTCAAGTCCATCACTCTCCAAAAAAAATCCTTCCTTTCGTTTTCTGTTTTTTCTTTCTTTTCCTCATCACTCAGTTCCTTTTTTATCCATAAATTTTGTAGTTTTTACTTTTTGCTAGTTTTCCTACGTTTGTTAATATTTCTTTTGCTATCCTCTGCGAATTAAGTTTTACTTTGAGAGGTCTATTCTTCTCTTCAGAATATTTTCCCATTCTATAGATTTCTTCTATTGCCTTTTCAAGTCCTTGTGGCTCCTCCTGTATTTCTTTTAGTATTTACTCTTATTATATTCTTCTCTTTTTCCCTTTGGAACCTTAAAAGTCCATGTTTCTCTTGGATACCATAGATTACATTTTTTATTTATTTATTTATTTATTTATTTATTTTGTCTATTGTGTCTCTCACCCAATCTCTTTTTTCCTTTATTACTTCTATCACAGTATCCTTTGTGCTTTCGTTCATTTGTTCTTTGAATATTTCTTTACATAATATTTTTTGGTTTCCTTTGTCTTCTTTCATTTGGTTTTTAATTTCCATCATGTTTGACTTTTTTATATTTTCACCAACTTTGCCTGCCTCTATTGATATATTTTTCGTTAACTTACCTTGACAAAGTTTCATTTATATTTAAGTCTTCACTTTTCATCTTTTCATTATCATTTTTTACTTTAGCCAGTTCCTTTTTCATTTCTTCCATCTCCCTAATTAATACATAAGAACATAAGAATGAAGGAGACTGCAAGAGGCCATAAGGCCTACACTAGGCAGCTCCGTATCCATCACCACTTGTCATCCCCATCCATAAAGTTGTCTAATCATTTCTTAAAACAACTGATAGTTTCAGCGCTTACTACATGGTTACTAAATCTATTCCATTCGTCGACCACCCTATTAGTAGACCAGTTTTTGCCCATTTCCTTCTTAAATCTAAATTTGTCCAATTTAAAACCATTACTGCGAGTCCTGCCCTGTTGTTTTAATATGATGACCTTGTTTGCATCATCCTTGTTAAAGCCTTTGATCCACCTGAACACCTCTATTAGATCACCCCGCACTCTGCGTCTTTCCAGTGAATGTAAGTTAAGGCAGGGGTTCTCAAACTTTTTTGGCTGCGACCCCCTACAAATTACTTCGATAAAGTCGCGACCCACTTCCCCAACAACAACGAATTTCTGAAAATCACTATAACGCATTTCCCTGTCTCCGTGCATCTGCTTGTCTGTCTATGTATGTATGTATGTATGTATGTATGTATGTATGTATGTATGTATGTATGCATGTAGCCTATGTGCGTGCGCACGTATGTATGTATATATGCATATACGTATGTAAGCTTGTATGGATCTCTCTCTCTCACCGTCTTTAAAGGCTGAACAACTTACCATTATCAATGGGAAGTATGGGCTTGCTTCTTGGAGCACAGCGTCTCCAGCCTGTGGGGCGATGCTGGAAACCGTAACTTCACAAAGGTAGGTCGATCCGAAAGGCGTCAGTACATTCATTGCGGTCTTGGATAATCCTGGATATTCTTCTGCCACTGATATCCAAAACTTGTCCAGTGTTGTCGACTCCAACTTCATCCGTAAGGTTCCATCACTCGAAAGTTCAAGCAGGGCATCCTCCAGATCTGATGGTAAGTGACTCCTGGTAGCAGTGAGCGGCTGTCGAATCCAGTCATGCTGTTGTAGAGTTGTCTCTTCCTTGAAGTACTTTTTGAAGTGGTCAAAAAGGCTTCGAAGGTGAGTGGCGATGGCTCCTCTCATGTCATCTAAACATGCGTGTAATTCGTTTTCTTCAACGAATTCTTCCAGCAAGGGAAACATTTCGCCTCTTCAGATCTCACAACCCATCGTTCTAGCTTCCTTCTGAATGCATTTACTTTGTCGGACATTGCCAAAATGTTTGTGTTTGGGCCTTGTAATGACAAGTTCAGCTCATTCAATTTTTCATATATGCTTGCAAGATATGCAAGGTTTGCTAGCCATATGGAGTCACACAAATGAACACTGAGTGTGGACCCACATTCAAGAAGAAAGAGGTGAACTTCATCCCTCACCTGATACAGGCGTGTGAGAACTTTGCCTCGGGAGAGCCACCTGGCCTCTGTGTGGAGCAATAAAGCCTCATAGTCCGAACCCATGTCCATACAAAGTATGGCAAACAATCTGGCGTTCAGTGGCCGTGACTTTATGAAATTGACTGTTTTAATTGCAGTTTCAAGAACACAGTTTAGCTCTGCAACAAGAGCCTTACTGGCAAGAGCTTCCCGATGAATAATACAATGAGTGAAATTCACATTAGGAGCCACCTGCATGAATTTTTCTCTTAATCCTTTCCTTTTACCTAGCATTGCCCCAGCCCCATCTGTGCATACACCGACACACTGGTCCCACGGCAATCACATCTCACGTAC
>NC_134778.1:87129963-87152463 GCF_046742065.1 Oratosquilla oratoria
AGGCTTAACTGGATGATTTCATTCAGTCTTGTAAAACCCATTTGTGTTTCCCTAATCATCATTCTCCCCTATCTTTTAATCTCATTCTCCATTTCATTCTTTCTCAATAAACAAATAAATAAATAAATGAAATAAATAAAAGCAAACTAGAGTGATGACGAATGATGAAGACGACGACGAATGATGACAGATGAGGATTATCAATAATTATAATCCTCATCGTCCATCATCATCATCATCATCATCACAACCTTCATCATCAGCATCATCACCATCACTTCATCATTATAGCCTTGATCATCATCATCATCTTGACCATGGAGATAATGATGATGATAGTGGTGGTGATGGTGATGGTAATTGTGGTGATGGTGTTGATGATGATGATGATGATGTAGTAGTAGTAGTACTGGTAGCAGTAGTAGTAGTATTAAACTTGTTGGCGAGAGGGCTACAATATCGCTGCCCTGAAAGACAAGAGGTGTTGCCGATTTGCACGGAACTACATTCATTGTACAATTCTCCGTATGTACCTTTGTAGTTATCTGGTTTTCAATATTTCCGTTTTGAATATCTTGAATATTTCGAACATTTCTGTTTGAGTGAACCCATGTCCTTTGGCAAAGAAAAACAAGTCCTTACCATCAGCTCATAAGTTGCAGATGTGAACCAAAGGTGATTTAATGAAAATACGTGAAGAAGAAAATTTTCCTTCTGTCGTGGTTCGAATTAAGGCATAAGCAAAGGTCAATGCTCGCTCGAAGAATTTTCCTACAGTACGAACTTTATATAAATGTCGGAGAAATCCTTTTTTTATGCATTCATGTTTTTTCCATTGCTCCTTCGGATGAACATGTTTCGTTTATAATTGATTAGACTATGGAAACAAGTTAGGAAACTCTCACGTACGCTCTCGCACACCCACGTACATTTTTGCGGCGCACGCACACACTGACACACACACACACACACACACACACACACACAAACACATGCACGCGCACACGCATACATGCACACGCATACATACACACACACAAACACACGCACGCGCCACACAAACACACACAGACACAGACACACACACACACAAAGGCATACGCACGTATACACATACAATTCCACAAGTATTCCAATACAATTTCGCTCATTTTTTCGTTTT
The DNA here is from genome assembly GCF_046742065.1 of Oratosquilla oratoria. Lineage (NCBI taxonomy): Eukaryota > Metazoa > Arthropoda > Malacostraca > Stomatopoda > Squillidae > Oratosquilla > Oratosquilla oratoria. The sequence goes on from NC_134778.1 coordinate 87,131,126, forward strand.
TTTTTTTTTTTTATATTCCAGCCACAGACAGGCAGCTTTGTTTAGCTGAAGGAAGCCCATCTTACATTTGTTTAGTTGTAGGTTCGAATCCCGCACTCCTCTCTGATCCTTAGCAGTGACTGTTTGTTACCTGCCCCGACAGCCCTTTAAGCGCATGTTAGGTCACAGGTGACAGTTTCGACAGCAGTTACTCAGTGCCTCCTGGTGTAGGCTCCTCGCCTCCTAAGAGGTTGGTTCTTGAGAACAGGATGTGTGAAAGCCTCCACTGACTCTGAATGGAGGTTTCATCGTTCTCCACAAAATCGAGACGCGGACTTCGGGGATCTAAGGAAGACCCATACATTATACAAGCTACTCAGAATATTGCGTGGAAATGCTGAGCAGCGCTGTCCACATATTTCCATTTTCCATCTTAAAAAAGAAAACGAGACCTTATTATTTTATTTCAAATACACAGAATGTTCACAAATCTCTCTAGAAATATGAAATAAGATAAATGGAAAAAAGTATTTCCTATAAATCAGCGGAAGCAAGAAAACCAGCCCTAGAACAAGTATTTCCAGATATGATAGTAAATACAAAGATAAGATATAAATAAAAAATTGCCTCAATGGGAAGTGGTACCCTTTCAGTCACTCTCCCCGTTGACTGGGACAGCAACCGACGTAACAAATATAACAATGATATTGTAGAAACGAACTTTAACGAGTGTAATGTATTAAACGATTCTGACGATCAGTGCGGTTGTTCGCTCAAAATTGTAGATTTTTATTTTTCCCTCACAGTTCAAAGCGAAATAAAAGTTTTCAATATTCCTCTGTACTGGTCTACTCATAGCAGATGAATATTGAAAAACTCAGTTCCACGTTGAACTATAAAAAAAAAGCCTTCCACAATTCTGAGCGATCGGCCACACAGATCATCAGATTGTCAGCTGCTATCCAGTTTAATAAGAGTTGTATTAGAGAAGATTATTTCAAGATTATAGGTTAATTAGTACTAAAAACAACTGCTGTCGTAGGAGCGGCAAATTTTGATATTTTTGGTGTATTGGACCATGGCAGAGAAGAAAAAGAGGTAGAACAGTACATCTGAGGGCACATGCCCAGCGTACGAAATGGGGTAGGTAGACAATGCGTACCTACACTCTGGATAATTTCAATGTTTCCTTACAAATACAGAAACTAGCCAGCAGGCTACAGACGAGGGTTCAGTTCTACCACACAGCCAGGCCTAGGTGTCACAACCCCAAGACATCAGAAGCCAGCGCCGCCCTCAACCTGCCTAGGCGTGTCCACTGAGAGCTCGATTACAGACCACCAATCAAGTCTTCCTCAAGCTTGATTCCTGTGTCTTCTGTAACCAGGACATGCAATGTCAACATTTCCATGACAGCCCGGAGTGTCCCAGGACTTGCAGATTTCGGCAGCGACTTCTCAAGCACCAGTATTCTGAAGTCACAGACCAAGCACTCCAAGACTCCCTGCCAGGGTGACCAGGTTCCTCAAGTGAGAATAAACTAGACACCACCTGAAATAATGCTGTATGTGCAAAAATAATGCTAGATATTTTGTTCCTCTTAATACGTTTGGATTCTTTTATATATACTTTTGTTGCTCAATTTAGCATAATTATGATATATTTTCTCACCCTGCTCCCGGCCCTACCAATGCCCTGCACAATAACACTGATTTATAGACAGTGCGCTCCAGGGGGGTTGCTCAGGGTGTGGCATAAGTCGTGATTTACCACCAGCCATGTTGTCTTCTATGTGCTAATGAAATCATATATATATATATATATATATATATATATATATATATTTCTAAACAGAAATGTAGTAGCACATTTGTAAATAACACACAGGAAACCCACAGTCGGAGAAAATAAATTTCGAATAAAGAAGAATCCTATATTTCGGCTATCAGCATTAATTGAGGAATGCCCTAATATTAATATTTCTAAAGGGCAGTGGACTCCTGACATCATTTCACGCGCGGCAGTTAACAAACTTGTACGGACATTACAACCCCCCTCTCCTCACCCCCTCCCTCCTCCGCCACCCCAGTTTGTCCCGCGCCTGAGTGAGGTCATCTGTCCACATCCCTTCTCTTCTCTGTAGCTTATAAGTCCCCTCTGTACTATGTCTTATGTACTTTCCTGAAGAGGGCTACAGTTGATAGCCGAAATATAGGATTCTTCTTTATTCGAAATTTATTTTCTCCGACTGTGGGTTTCCTGTGTTATATATATTATATATATATATATATACATATATATATATATATATATATATATATATATATATATATATATATATGTCTTGCGACACTGCTTCTGACCCAGGGCAGTGGGCAGGGTGCAGGGATGACCCGTCATCCGGGAGGTGCTGAGATGGGAGGGAGAGTGGATGGGTGTGGAGTGTATTCGGGGATGGAATGGGTGGGAATGATTTTATGCCTTTTTCTTTTTGGCTACCTACCTTGTAAGGGGGAAAAAGCCTTGGTATATGTATATGTATGTATATATATTAAAGGAAGGTGTGTAGTACAATGACTATTACTTTTTTGAATAATAACAACGATTTGAGCAAATTATATGACACGTGGCAGCGTTTTTTCCCCCATGCTGCCACCCCCAAGGTGTCACAGTTGGATAATTGTTGATATAATCATAAAAAGTGATACTCATTGTACTATATAGCTTTCTTTACTACAAGGACCACCTTGCAACGGTGTATTTCACTCCACTAGTGGCTCCTCTTGCATTACTCAACACCAGTCGTGTGGTTCTTATTGCATATATCTGTATACATGCACAGCACACACTTGTTCATTTCCGGCATCTTACAGAACACTGCACATGAATACGTGGGCACTTTTCTACCACGCGATAATTAAAAGAGAAGTGAAACCATTAATTACTGCAGAGTTGATATAAAATATCATGCGCTGCTACCTCGGGGTTTATTGGGGTAAATTGAATCATAAACACTACACATTCGATTAATTTCCCTTTGATGCGCTATCCATATGTTTCACATTTACGCAATTAGATATTTTGTGCAAGAATATAAAAGGAAATTGCAATCGGAAGCGCTCTGCCTCTGGTCTCGTATTCTCATAGTTGTGGTTTTGAATCCCACACTCCTTTCCGAGTCCCAACAGTGACTGTTACCTGCCACAACAGTTCAAGAGGACTGAGCTTCCGCCTCCTGACCAAATCTCGTTATCTTTATCGGGTTGAAAAATATTGAATTGGTGTTAATGCATCAGTGATATGAAGGACATTTTAACAATATTATTAGATTTCCTCATGTGCGTGAGACATCATCGTAAGTGAAACAGGTAGGCCCATTCCTATTGACAACATCTTTGACAGAAAGTACTAATCACTTTATTCTGGCTGTCGCCAACGGTATTTGTACTCAATAGACTGAGACCCCCTCGGTAAGGCCGACTTAAATATACATTACGGAATTAAAGTTTCTACAAAGTGGTGCCGTGCGTGCAGTCTAACGATGATTAATTTACAAGAGCTTTTAGCAAACTTTCATAATATGTAGAGAAGATGACAGAGTTACATTTACAAATTATTCACGAGACATCCCACGCACAACAGGGAACACCCACTTACACGCACGCCTGCACATCAACTTGAATCATACATAGGTATTTCCTCATAAATAAACACACATTGGCGCGGGCAAACACACTTGTTCGTAGGACACACATACACAAGCATTTATATATATCTAAATGCATTACGGCATATACACATGTATATGCTTATACAGATACACAAAAATGTACAGACAAATAGTTACATATACATATGAACATGAACATGGACATAGTCTTGGACATGGACTTGTACATCTGCATAATGATCATATCCCACAGTCGCAAAGCTTCGATCTCAGGGCCTTATGATCATGAGTCCCTTCAGCTGCCATCTTGCCACGCAGAACCTCCAAGAGAGTCGAAACGAGATTCGAACTTGTATCTAGGAAAGGGGTCATCGACTGAAATCTACATTAGATATACCCATTTTACACGATACCGAACACCATGTACTCATAGTAGCATACACACACATATACATACATACACACACACACACATATATACATGTATATACATATATATATATATATATATATATATATATATATATATATAATGTTGAGACATTCTGACAGGTTGACGTAAGCGGAATAGGAAACACAGGAGTCTTAGTCTTGAGTTTATTCCTGACTAGTTTCGCAGGTATGCTTTGAAAAAGCATACCTGGTAGGACACATATTCCAGTGACATAAGGAGGGGAATGAAATTGGAACATGAACAGCTTCCATAACGGGCCAAATAACCTGACTCAAGGAAAGGTCGCGCGCGGGTCAAGCGTTGGGTTGGGTGGGGGTCAGGAGAGTGATAATTACTGACCAAACGACTCACCGCTTACCGGGGACCATTGTACTTTGGAGATGTTAAAATGTGGACTTCTTCAATTAAGGCAGACTCAACTATTTTCCTCCTGAAACCACAGCTGGATTATAACACTAGTTTGGCTTTATCCCAGTTAATTCGGTGGTTTTGGTGACTCACATGGTAGAACACAGCTAAACTTTCTTGGGCTATTTAATGTATTTCTTATGTTTGGCCAGTCTAGTGTTCAAGCCTATCAGTTTTGCCCTAGGTACACCAGATAACTATCTCGGTAGGGTAAGCTATAAACTCCAGGAGAATCAGCCTGCCTAATCCTTTAATGAATGTCATAATTTGTCTTACTGAGGGCTTGATCCAAGAACCAAGCCGGTAGGCCAACTTCATTAACTAAGACTTAATGAAGTTTATCTCCCGGTCCAAGAACTGAGGGCTACAAATCTTGAAAGTCCTCAGAAAGAGACCACAGGCAACACTTCTCTTGACTTTGTCTGGGTGGTTATTGAAAAAATGAAGGTAGGTGGGCTACCTGACAACTGTGAAAAATAAGCTACCATCAATCCATCTGATTAAGACATCCAAAAATGAGATCTTGTGACCCTCCTTCCATGCCGTTTTGAATTTAGTACTGGGAATCAATTTGGTTTAATTTCTCATGGAACACTTCAAATGCACCTCACCTGCCACCCCACTCTAAGACAATGTCATCTACATACCTGAACCAAATCATCTCAGGCGGTTTGATGGTGGGTAATAAGGTTCATCAAAGTACTTCATGTACAAGTTGGCCAAAACAGGAAACAAATTAGAACCCATACTGCAGCCGTAATTTTGTCTGCAAAACTAATTTTGGAAAGAAAAGCACTCGAAGGAACACAAAGGCGAACCAAACCGAGAATTTTGGTGACTGGGAGTGGGTAATTGTCCTTATGCGGTTGCAGTCTGGATTCGAAAAATGAAAGGACATCCTCAACAGTAATGTTAGTGGAAAGGAACGTAATATCAAGACAAAGGAGCCTGGTATCCTGTACTTTGATATTATTAATTTTGGAAATAAAATCAACAGCGTTTTTTATATGTGAGTTGGATCTTTTGACAACAAAAGTTGACAACAGGTCTGACAGCCATTTTGAAAGTTTCTAAATATATTTATATATATATATATATATATATATATATATATATATATATATATATATATATATATATGTATATATATATAAATATATATATATATAAATATATATATAATTATATATATATATACATGTATATATACATATGTATATATTATATATATATATATATGTATATATATATATATATATATATACATATATATATATATGCATACATATGTACATATATTATATATATATATATACATACATATATATACATATATATATACACATATATCATATATATATATATATATATATATACATACAAATATAAATACATATATATATATATATATATATAATATAATTATTATACATATATATATATATATATATATATATATATATATATATATACACACATAAGAACATAAGAATAAAGGAGACTGCAAGAGACCATAAGGCCTACACTAGGCAGCTCCGTATCCATCATCACCTGTCGCCTCCATCCCTAAAGTTGTCTAATCGTTTTTTAAAACAACTGATAGTTTCAGCGCTTACTATATGGTTACTAAGTTTATTCCATTCATCGACCACCCTATTAGTAAACCAATTCTTGCCTATTTCCTTCTTAAATCTAAATTTGTCCAGTTTATACCCATTACTGCGAGTCCTGCCCTGTTGTTTAATTATGATGACCTTGTTTCCATCTCCCTTGTTATAGCCTTTGATCCACTTGAACACTTCTATTAGATCACCCCGCACTCTGCGTCTTTCCAGAGAGTGCCTGAGCCTCTCTTTGTAAGGCAAATTTCCGACTCCATGTATCATTTTGGTCATTCTTCTCTGTACTGATTCTAGTGAATTTACGTCCATTCTGTAGGACGGAGACCAAAACTGTACCGCATAGTCAAGGATGGGTCTAACTATCGCTAGAGTTTGACAATTACCTCTGCCCTCTTATTCGTTACCGTCCTAGCAATGAAACCTAATGCGCTGTTAGCTTTTTTTCTGGCGCTAATGCACTGCTTCCTGGTTTTAAGGTCCGGACTCACCAGAACTCCCAAGTCCCTCTCGCACTCAGATTTTTCTAAAAACGTGTTATCTAAGATGTATCTATTTTTAGGGTTGTGTAGCCCTACGTTTAACACGCTACACTTAGAGATATTGAAGTTCATTTGCCATTTCTCCGACCATGTTAACAATTTATTAAGATCATCCTGCAGAAACTGCGTCGTCTCCTGACCTAATTAGGCGTCCTATTTTAGTGTCGTCCGCAAACTTACTAACATCACTATTTATCCCATCGTCAAGTCATTTATGTACATAATGAACAACAAGGGACCTAAAACCGAGCCCTGGGGGACCCCGCTAGTAACATTGCCCCACCTAGATTTTATTCCATTTATGGTGACCCGCTGTTTTCTGTTACTAATCCAAGCTTTAATCCATTCTAACACTTTTCCTCCTATGCCATGGGCTTTGATTTTATTTAGTAGTCTCTGGTGAGGTACCTTGTCGAACGCTTTGCTAAAGTCAAGGTAAATAACATCGTAATTTTCATTGTTATCTGACGCCTTATATACTTTAGTGTAAAAGGATAGAAGATTAGTCACACATGACTTACCTTTGGAGAAACCATGCTGTGAATCACGAATTAGATTATACCCTTCGATGTGTTCTCTGAGTCTATTTACTATTATTGATTAAAGCATTTTTCCTATAACCGATGTCAAACTGATTGGCCTGTAGTTGCATATGGACGATCTATCTCCCTTCTTAAAAACAGGAACAACGTTTACATACATACATATATATAAATATATATATATATATATATATATACATATATATACATATATATACATTATATATATACATATATATATATACATATATATACATTATATATATACATATATATATATATATATATACATACATTTTAATATACATATATATATATATACATATTATACATACATATATACATATATACATATATATATATACATATATATTATATATATATATACATATAATATAAAATATATATACAAACATATATATACACACATATATATATATACAAACATATATATACACATATATACAAACATATATATACACACATACATATACACACATACATATACACACAAATATATACATATACATATATGCACATATATATACATATATACACATATAAAAATACATTATATACATATAAATATATATGCATATATATACATATATATAGATATATACATTTATACATATACATATATATACATATATATATATATATAAATATATATACATTATACATATATATATATATATATATAAATATATATACATTATACATATATATATACATATACATATATATATATACACATATATATACACATATATATATACATATACACATAAATATATATACATATATACATATGTATATACATATACATATATATACACACATATATTATATATATATACATATAAATATATATACATATATACATATGTATATACATATATATATATACATATATATATATATATATACATATATATATATATACATATATATATATATATACATATATATATATACATATGTATATATATATTACATATAAATACATATACATATATACATACATGTATACATATATGTATACGTATACATATATTTATACATATACATATATATACATATACATATATATATATGTATATAGATATGTATATACATATATATGTATATACATATACATATATATATATATATACATATATATATACATATATATATATGTATATACATATACATATATGTATATACATATACATATATGTATATACATATACATATGTGTATACATACATATATATATATAAATATATGTATATACATATATTTATATACATATATATATATACATATATGTATATACATATATATATATATGTATGCATATATATATATATGTATACATATATGTATATGTATACATATATATGTAAACATATATATACATATATATACATATATACATATATATACAGTATATATATATATACATATACATATATACCTATATATACATATATATATACATATATATATATATATATACATATGTATACATATATATATACATATGTATATACATATGTATATACATGTATATACATATATATATATATATATATATATACGTATACATATATATATACGTACATATATATATATATATAATGTATATACAAACATATATAAATATATATCCACTAACATAAAAAAATATTTCTCTCTAAACCTTCCAACCTCCTACGCAAGGCCCAACCCGGAAATGAGTCATCACCGGAAACACTAACTCCCGGGGATACATCTGACTCAGACGCGTGTAAGCATTCATAGAGGGTAGACGTGTCTTCAAGCTGCTCTCCGTGTGTTAATCTAATACGTTAATAATATTACCATGGAAAAAGAAAGTGGTGCTAACAAGAAAAAGAGAATCTTTACGGAATTCTGACAAAAGAATCTTTACGAAATATTGATGAGAAAATATTTACGAAATATTGCCAAGAGAATCTTTACCAAATGTTAACAAGAGAATCTTTACGAAATATTACCAAGAGAATCTTTACGAAATATTGCTAAGAGAATCTTTACGAAATATTGCCAAGAGAATCTCCACTCCACTAACATAAAAAAATATTTCTCTCTAAACCTTCCAACCTCCTACGCAAGGCCCAACCCGGAAATGAGTCATCACCGGAAACACTAACTCCCGGGGATACATCTGACTCAGACGCCTGTAAGCATTCATAGAGGGTAGACGTGTCTTCAAGCTGCTCTCCGTGTGTTAATCTAATACGTTAATAATATTACCATGGAAAAAGAAAGTGGTGCTAACAAGAAAAAGAGAATCTTTACGGAATTCTGACAAAAGAATCTTTACGAAATATTGATGAGAAAATATTTACGAAATATTGCCAAGAGAATCTTTACCAAATGTTAACAAGAGAATCTTTACGAAATATTACCAAAGAGAATCTTTACGAAATATTGCTAAGAGAATCTTTACGAAATATTGCCAAGAGAATCTATATACATAAAAAAATAAAGTTTTTCAGTTTTGAAAATTTCCTGGCGTTTTTATGACCACCTTCTTATTGCCTTTATGATTGACCTAACGAGAAAGAGAAACAGAGAGAGAGACGAGGGGAGAATTTGACGACGTCAGTAGACTTTGACGACTCCTTTTGGAGACTGAAGACTCGTTCGGGAGATTTTGAAGACTCCTTCGCAAATAGGGGAAGAAGAACCTGATCAATCCATCGTGTGCATTCCAAGATCAATTTTCAGTAAGACAGAAGAAGAAGCCGTAGCCATGATTATGCCCGAAGAAATTTACACAGTGGATTATTCTAAAGACCTTTCACTGAGGGACATCGTTAGAAAGAGAAGGAAGATTTGAATTTCCACTTATGTGTTTAATGTATTTTTCATGTACAAAATCGTAGTAGGTCTAAATAAAATTATGGAATTTATTGTTACTCTTTTATTTTCCCATTTTGGTACATTAAAACTGACCGTAGGGCAGGGAGCGAAGCAATTACCACGATCATTATAAAGAAGAATGTGATGCCATTAAAAGTATCGTAAAAAGAGGAGTCACCCCCACTGATACAAACACTACCATCGCTGTAAGAATTTACTGCAAACCTAACCTCACTAGATCCTTGGTTATGAGGAATAACACTGCCCCTAAGACCCCCATCGAGGCCTCTACTAATGTTATTTATGAGTTTTCCTGTCAGGAGGACCGCTGTGACGGCTCCAACACTTACATTGGTAGAACCTCCACCACTTTAAGAAGACGCCTCCAATACCACCGTAACCAAAGATCCATCTTTCAACATTACATTGATCACCATGACAAAAAGCCACCCCTTCAGACATTAATTGACTCTACTTCCATTCTCCACAGAGAATCCAACTATAGACGTATGCAAATCGCAGAAGCCGTAGCTATAATTTCCCGTCACCCTAACATTAATGTACAACTTTCTTTTGATTTCATTCTTCCTTCAGCTCGCCCCCAGGAACAGCTCTCCCTTCAACGTAAGCAAGACCTTCCGCCAAGCCGCCATGAACTCCAGCCAGTATCGCCAGACATCAGAAGGCGAACCAGAGCCTCCTCCCTTTACCCAAGGTCACGGGAGGAATCCTGCAGCCAATCAGAACCCAGCATTCTACCCGGGCTGGGTCAACTGAACCGTAGAGTAACTGAAGCTTCCTTACGCTGCCCGAGTTCAGAGGAAGTATCCCCCGGGATAATCTGAGCCCGGCATTCCACCCGGACCAAGTCGGCTGAGCCGTAGGCCCCGTATATTAGGCCTCCGCTTAGCCATCTTCTCCACTTACCACCAGCCCGCCAAGAATAGTACAGCGCCTCTACAGCAATGAAGTCCTCTCACCCTGAAGAAGCCTCTTAGTGAGGTGAAAAAACTCTGAGTTTTCGGTGTTGTTGTCAACAGTTTTTACATGCTGTTACATTCTCAAGCGCTTTTCCTTTTCCGTTCATCATGGATGATTCGTTCATAAATTGAATGAAGTTGATAGGAAATCCTTCCTTAAACTCAAGATAATACAACTTAAGATAGTTAAATCTATTAGCGCGGTTGATTTTAACCAAAATAAATATATATATATATATATATATATATATATATATATATATATATATAGATATATATATATATATATATACACATATGTATATACATATGTATATATACATATATATATGTATATACATATATATATATATACAATTATATACAGTATGTGTATGTATATATGTATATGTATATACATATATATATATATATATATTACATATATATATATACATTATATATATATATTATATATATGTGTATATACATATATATATATGTATATATTTACATATATATACATATATATATGTATATATTTGTATATATGAATACATGTATATATATATATATACATATATATATACATATATGCAGACAAACCACTAGGAAAATGAAAGAGATGAGACCGAGCGCTTTCGTCTATCCAGACATTTTCAAGGTATAGATACATAAAAGAGACAAGTATATATAGTCAGAAGGTTAAGGTGGATCTCTCCCAGTGCCATATTGGCTCAAGTGTCCGGACATTTGGTTTACAATTTTTGTTATAATAAATTCATCCAATTTGTATAATCCTTGACTTAAATTTAAATTATTAACAAATGCATTCTTGATCAGACTGGATTCTATGATGTTTCTATTCAAATAAGAATTACTTTTGACAATTACTTTAGCTTCATTCCAATTGATACAATGGTTAAAATCCCTAAGATGGACAAATAACGCGTTGGACGTTTGACCACTTCTAACGCTATATTTGTGTTGCTTTATTCTAACATTTAATTCCTTTCCAGTCTGACCAATATAGCATTTGTTGCAATCTTTACATGGAATTTTATATACACAGCCTTCCTTATTTTCAGGGGAATTTTTAATCAAAAGACTTTTGACTGTGTTGGAGTTCCTAAAAATGGTTTGGATGTTGAAATTCTTAAGAATATGCGGCAATCTAATGAAGTTGTCATGATACGGAAGAACGAGAAGATTTTTAGAATTAAATTTTTCTTTAGTTTTGTCATCAAAATAAGACTTTCTAGCCATTTTTTGAGAAATTTCAATTAGATGATTTGGATACTTTAATTTTAAAGCTATGTCATTTATTCTTGAGAATTCATCATGCAAAAACTCCGGACTACAAACCCGATAAGCACGAAGGTACATTGAAGATAACACAGATGCTTTGGTCCTGTAATGATGAGAAGAGTAAAAATGAACATATGAAAGAACATTAGTGGGTTTCCTATAAACATCAAATTTGAAAGACCTTTCGTTTCTGTATATCAATACATCAAGGAAAGGTAATCGATTATTTTGTTCTATTTCCATGGTAAAATTGATTGAAGGGACTAAGGCGTTAAGTTGTGACAAGAAAGTTGACGGGTCAGCATTAACAGGCCAAATGCACAAAATATCATCAATGTACCTAAACCAAGTAACATTTTGGGGGAGAATATTGGGTAACAACTTTGTTTCAAAAAATTCCATATAAAGATTGCTAAGAATTGGAGAAATCGGATTACCCATTGCCATACCGAAATTCTGTAAATAATAGTTACCGTTAAACACAAAATGAGATTCCAAAACACACAATTTAATTAAGTCAATAATGGTGGCAGTAGGCAGTGGTAAATCAAATTTCTCCAATTCTTCTTCAAGATACACTAATAAATAAAAAACTGGAACACGGGTGAATAACGAAGTGATATCATGCTGACCCGTCAACTTTCTTGTCACAACTTAACGCCTTAGTCCCTTCAATCAATTTTACCATGGAAATAGAACAAAATAATCGATTACCTTTCCTTGATGTATTGATATACAGAAACGAAAGGTCTTTCAAATTTGATGTTTATAGGAAACCCACTAATGTTCTTTCATATGTTCATTTTTACTCTTCTCATCATTACAGGACCAAAGCATCTGTGTTATCTTCAATGTACCTTCGTGCTTATCGGGTTTGTAGTCCGGAGTTTTTGCATGATGAATTCTCAAGAATAAATGACATAGCTTTAAAATTAAAGTATCCAAATCATCTAATTGAAATTTCTCAAAAAATGGCTAGAAAGTCTTATTTTGATGACAAAACTAAAGAAAAATTTAATTCTAAAAATCTTCTCGTTCTTCCGTATCATGACAACTTCATTAGATTGCCGCATATTCTTAAGAATTTCAACATCCAAACCATTTTTAGGAACTCCAACACAGTCAAAAGTCTTTTGATTAAAAATTCCCCTGAAAATAAGGAAGGCTATATAAAATTCCATGTAAAGATTGCAACAAATGCTATATTGGTCAGACTGGAAAGGAATTAAATGTTAGAATAAAGCAACACAAATATAACGTTAGAAGTGGTCAAACGTCCAACGCGTTATTTGTCCATCTTAGGGATTTTAACCATTGTATCAATTGGAATGAAGCTAAAGTAATTGTCAAAAGTAATTCTTATTTGAATAGAAACATCATAGAATCCAGTCTGATCAAGAATGCATTTGTTAATAATTTAAATTTAAGTCAAGGATTATACAAATTGGATGAATTTATTATAACAAAAATTGTAAACCAAATGTCCGGACACTTGAGCCAATATGGCACTGGGAGAGATCCACCTTAACCTTCTGACTATATATACTTGTCTCTTTTATGTATCTATACCTTGAAAATGTCTGAATAGACGAAAGCGCTCGGTCTCATCTCTTTCATTTTCCTAGTGGTTTGTCTGCATACTAGTATCACGCGTTCAAGTGATTTCTTCTGCATATACATATGTAAATATACATGTATACATGTGTAAATATACATATATATATTATATATATATACATATATATACACACACACACATATATGTAAATATACACATATATATTTATATAAATATATATGTATATGTAAATATACATATATACATATATATATATGTAAATATGCATATATACATATATGTAAATATACATATATACATATATGTAAAAATACATATATACATATATTTATGTAAATATACATATATATACATATATGTAAATATACATATATATACATATATGTAAATATACATATATACACATATATGTAAATATACATATATACATATGTAAATATACATATATACATATGTAAATATACATATATACATATATGTAAATATACATATATACATATATTTATGTAAATATACATATATATACATATACATATATACATATACATATATACATATGCATATATATACATCTGTATACATATATAGGTATATATACATATATACACATATATACATATACATATATATACGTATACATATACATATATACATATATTTATACATATATACATATACATATATACATATATTTATACATATATACATATACATATATATATATATATACATATATACATATATACATATGCATACATATACATATATACATATGCATACATATACATATATACATATGCATACATATACATTTATACATATACATACATATACAGATATACATATACATACATATACATATATACATATTATATATATATATATATATATATATATATATATATATACATGTTCATATGTGGAGAAAACCATCAACATTTCTCTTCTATGTCGACTCTATTTATTTATTTTTTTATTATTATTCTTTTTTTTTCTATTTTCTATTTTCGTACGCAAATATTGGTCTCTTCCATGATGGCCGAGGGCGGTGAGTGGCGACCGGGAAGAAGAATATTTTGTTTGCTTCAATAACCTCTTTCCAAAAGGAAAATCAGACAATGATACGTACCACACATGAACCGTATGTATGTATAGTCTCTCTGCTGTAGATGGCTTTATTTAGCTGACAGGAAATAACACAAAGCCAAAGTAATAGCTACGCTCCGTGTATCTTAGGGAGGCGAATTTTTTTTCTTTTACTGTTGTACTAATTTTTGGTTTGCAAATCTCAGACTGAAGCTCCTAAAGTGATTGGAGTACATTTGTTTTTATTTGAACCCGGCCATTAAGTCATCAGTATTCCTAAGGGCATGAAGCAACAAAGGAAGGAAAGATTACGAGGAACATATGTGATTATTTTAACTACCGTCGCCTACAGTATAAATTCCTTTAGATCGGGCGAGGTTCGAACCGGCCCTTTTGTATCAGCCTGCTTCTCTACCACATGAGCTAATATGTTTCACTTAGGAGAAAGAATATATTAGTAAATCATAGTTGAGAATCTGGTTTTCCATGCCCAGCAGTATGCACAGTTTCTCAGATTTTATTGGCCTCTTTCTTGGAATATAAACGTTTGTCTTGTATCAAAATTCCCTTTCTCCTCTGGTGCTGGAACAACCATGAGCATGTTATTGCGCGCATTTTTCTACCATGGAAAATGATATTACATTCTGAAGTCGTTCTGACCCCACCAGCTTCGACTCTTTGTCAACTGTATTGAGTCTTACCAACTGAAATTAAAACAAAGATGCACATGCTTGCACACAAGCAAATATGCACATATACAAACATGCACACACATATGCACACACACATGCACACACACATGCACACACAAACGCAAATACACACGCACACAGACACACACAGATATACACACAAATACATAAGCGCGCACACACACACACATATATTATTTATATATATATATATATATATATATATATATATATATATATATACAGAGCGAGAAAGAGAGAGAGATATTATTTTATGTCCGACGTTAGACAGTCTAAGTCACCCGATTAAGCCCTTTCACATTTGGGCATAACAAAGTCAATAAAGAACCTACGACGGGCACCTGATACTCGTGGCCCTGCATGGTGGACGTCGGAAAGCATCCTCTCCCTGCATCCCAATGTCTAAACCCACTTTACCTCCATCTGAAGGTGCAGCCCCGAGGGCCGACTCTCTGTCTCCCTTCCGACCCCAAAATAATCTCCTCAACTTCAACTTCACCATTTGCACAACCGGCTACAAATTACCTCTTCATACTATTTGTAATCGGTGACAACAACTACTAGTACTACTAGTTATATTATAGCTACGACTATTATTATCACTGATTACTATTACATATCATCATTATCATTATTATATATTTATCATTATCACTATCACACACACATATCATCATTATCATTAATATGATGATTATCATCGAAAAGTGTAAATGTCATCATCATCATAGAAGGCCCTAGCCCCTTCTGTGTAATGACGCGACGCCCTGAAAACCTCTTGTTCTGGCGACGGCAGATAACCTCATTCATGCTGTCGCCAAGTAAATTTTTTAGCATGCAGATGTTAGAATTCGAAACCCACCATTTCTAATAATCTAGCTTCACTTCGTGTTCATTCCAGGTAATTCCAAGCAATTCTACTCGGATAATGGAAACCCCTTAAGTATTAAAGAATGAATAAAAGTCCCTAACATAACGCCCGTGCCCCAACGTCGCTCTTTCACAATCTTATTCTGACCAACACCACAAGGTTTCATGAAGCTAGGGGAGCGACGCAGTGGTGCAGGGGTAAAAGGAATTCTTAGAGCCAATATCCTCCTGGAAGGCAAAGAAATGATGGAGGAAGCGAGGGGCATATAACAATATAATAAGGGGACCATGGGAGCTCCAAAGTGCAGGACCCCTGACCCCAACCCCACTTTTTTTTTTTTTTTTGGGGGGGGGGGTGTAAGGGGAGTGTCTCCTATGGCCCAATAAGGATTCGGTGCGGAGGTGGATGAAGGACGGCAGGGAAATAAGGAGAAAGGAAAAGCAACGGTTTGTGCGTGCGTGTGTGTGTGTGTGTGTGTGTGTGTGTGTGTGTGTGTGTGTGTGTGTGTGTGTGTGTGTGTGTGTGTGTGTGTGTGTGTGTGTGTGTGTGTATGTGTGTGTGTGTGTGTGCGCATGTGCGTGTGTGATTCATCATGGTCTTGGATCACGTGTTAGACTCATGATCGACAGCTATTTTTCTCATGAAAGAGAGCTCAGAGTTCATATATGACCGATCTATGGGGAATACTGTGACCTTACACGCACACACATACCGAACGCCCCATCCACAAGAGTTGCAGTAACGACTCGCAGCGCACGGTTACTGTTATTATTTCAGCCCTAGGCGGGATTCGAACCCGGACCGCCGCAGAGGCGGCCGGGAACTCTACCACTGCGTCACCGTGGTGTGTGTGTGTGTGTGTGTGTGTGTGTGTGTGTGTGTGTGTGTGTGTGTGTGTGTGTGTGTGTGTGTGTGTGTGTGTGTGTGTGTGTGTGTGTGTGTGTGTGTGTGTGTGTGTGTTTCTGTATGTGTGTGAGCGCTCGCGCCTGCAGGTCCGCTCTCTCATGGTCCAGAGAAATCGCCAACCATCTTGTCGATAACCACAATCCAATAGAACCGAGTAGGACAGACTCCTTCCGTGCCGGCTGGCACTTTCCTTATGACCTTCGTTGTTAGCAGGCCACTGTTTTCAGTCAAGATCAGTTGCGACTCAATCACGTAAAACGGCATAATACGGATACGGCATAACATACGTTTTGAAGAGAGAAACATTACACGATAAGTGAATACAGGAAACAAGTTGCAACAGAAATAAATTGTGCATGTGCTGCGGGCGTAAAATTATATGTAGGTACACGCGAAACCACGCGCGGCGTCACTATTGCGCATGAACTGTTTACATTACCATCTTTTGCGGCCCGTTGGATTTTGTTTGGCTTAGTTTGAATGTTTGGACCGTTCAGCGCAGAGTATTCAAATTATCTTGTTGTTGTGCAAGTGTATGCCCAATTCTTCAAAAGCAAACAAACTTTCACCGATTTAAACGCAAATTTGGTTGTTATTATCCTTGGCAAATTAGTTTTCAGAGTAAAAATCTAAAGGTAAGGCATCTATATAAATATATTTTAATATAGCATTCATGTATTTTAGTCTTTTTTCTCTCGGAAATGAGCAATCTAAGATCGTTGGACCGTTGCACAACTGAGATTCATAGTGAGACTTATGGGAATGTACGCGCGAATCCATGATCGTCTCCATCATCACGGATGTTATGTTTACACCGCCATCTTTTCGCGACCCGTTCGAATGGGTACGCGTCAATTTGAATGCTTGTAGCGTTCAGCGCATGCACAAAATTATCAAATTGTCTTGCTCTTCTGCAAGTGTATGCCCATTTCTTTAAAAGCAAAAAAACAATTTAAACAAAAATTAAAGATAAGACACCTATATATAAATATTTAAATGTAATATTCGGAGTTTTTAGCCTATTTTCTCTCGGAAGCGAAAAAATTTAAGATCGTTGGTAATTTAATAGGTGTGCCCCAATCGTCAACATGTAGGCATGTTCTCCGATACTTAGTCGTGTTTGGTAACGCATGACATGTCGGAGATATACTCGTAGTAGTCGTAGAGGGTGTTGTTCACAAGTAATACATTGTTATGGTATGAGTGTTAAGATGGACAGGCTATGCTATACCTATTAGATAGTCGGCTATAGCTATGATAGCAAGTATATGAAATAACTATTAATAATATGGTCAGTATTACATGTCATGGACAATGTCCATGATCATGAGAACTTTCAAGACTAGTAGAGGTCTAGAGGCTAGACTTAAATTTTCCTCTTGGTTTCATGATGATAACAGATATGAGCTGTTGAAACAAGGCTGTTTATTCAGATTGTCATGATTATAGATAACATCATTAAACAAAATAACTCCTTCGAAAGTATAAAGACTTTATTCATTTTTCTATTTCGGTAAATTGGTGTAAAAATAATTCACCAACTTCAACATAGATATAAGTTAGGTATTAGGATAGTTGCAGTACTGACTGGTTAGTGTACCGAGAGGCAATCTAAGGGTAAGGGCTAAGGCACCTATATATGCACTTTTTAATGTGATGGTAGAGTTCTTTTGGCTGTGCATACATTACATTACACATACATTAGATTGATGGAACATGTTACATGGTAGGTGTTAGTAAGAATAGTATAAAAGGAAGGTCCTACATTGTTTTTGACATGCTCAGGTGATTTGTTGACCCATAAAACCTTCGCATGCCAAGTTCCATGTCAAATGGGCCAGGGGTTTGGATTTTATGGATGATTATCTCTAAACTGACAATAGTTGCCATGGCAACATGAAAGGTGTTAGTAAGGAAGGTCCTACATTGTTTTTGACATGCTCAGATGATTTATTGACCCATAAATGATAAAACCTTCATATGCCAAGTTGCATGTCAATTGGGCGAGGCGTTTGGATTTTATGGATGATTATCTCTAAATTGACAATAGTTGCCATAACAACATGATAGGTGTTAGTAAGCATAATATAAAAGGAAGGCCCTGCATTGTTTTTGACATGCTCAGGTGATTTGTTGACCTATAAAACCTTCATATGCCAAGTTGCATGTTAATTGGGTCAGGCGTTCGGATTTTATGAATGATTATCTCTAAACTGACAATAGTTGCCATGGCAACATAAAAGGTTATTAAGAATAGTATAAAAGGAAGGTCCTGCATTATTTTTGATATGCTCAGATGATTTGTTGACCCATAAAACCTTCACATGCTAAGCTGCATGTCAAATGGGCAAGGAGTTTGGATTTTATGGATGATCATCTCTAAATTGACAACTTAGTTGCCATGAAAAGGCAAATTTGGTATGATGGAGATGCTCCACATTGTTTTTGACATGCTCAGATAATTTGTATTATCAAATTTCAATAAAATTGAACCAGTGGTTTAGAGTTTTTTGTGTATTTCTTTACCAAAATCTTTACAAATCACCCTTAATTTTAACCTTTTGTTATGGTAAAGTCTAGCCAAAAATTCGGGATAAAAAATAATTTAAAAAAATCGTATCTCCCTTATTTTTTAAGCTATTTAAAAAATTTAAAAAGCTTTTTGTTTCTAATGAAAATGTCTTTTATATGCAACAAGAATTTAAGGGATATTTTTTTTTTAATTTTGTGCCCGTGTCTAACCTACTATAACAAAATATACAGAAAGCAAAACCGGACGCATGATGAAATGGAGAAATTAACAAACAAAAAAATAATAAAGAAAGAAATTTACCAAAAAGATGAAAAGAAGTTACAAAAGAGCAAGATATACTTTGTAGGTATAAAGAAATAAATTAACCTAAATCTGTACTTAGGTCTAAATACAGAAGATTAAAAAGTGAAAAGAATCATTAAGATTTGAGAAATAGGAAAGAAGGTTTTTGTTTTTTCAACCGTCAGAAAAAGAATGAGAAATGCTGAATCAAAAGACCATTACTGTATAATGATGCTCTGCGGTTTACCTGCTAAGAACCAAAATTCAAGGATTTACTGAGCGAGCACGCACACAACCACAGGTTTCTATGAGCGTAGCTCTTTTTCTGTGTATTACATTTAGGCACACATACACATACGCACGCACACAAACACACATATACACACATGTACACACACACACACAAAAACACACACACACAACACTCATACACACAAAAGAAACACTTATACGCACACGCACACACAAACATACACACACACACACACAAACATACACACACACACACACAAACATACACACACACACACACAAACATACACTCATACACACACACACGCACACAAATAAACATACACACACACACACACACACACACACACACACACACACACACACACTTTCAAAACTGTTATATGAAGAGAGATTGTCAAAGCTGGAACTATCAACTTTGGAACAAACAAGAGAAAGAGGTGACCTATTGACCATCTATAGAAACATGAGAGGAATGGAAGTCCTTGATAGAGAAGACTTACTAAATTGGGATAGGAGAAATACAAGAGGACATGAAAAGAAACTCAAAAAGGACAATTATAGAAGGAACCTGAAAAAGAACAGCTTTCTACACAGAGTAGTGGATGTCCGGAACAAATTGAACGAAACAATAGTGTGTGCAAAAACCATACAGTAGATGAATTTAAGAGCAAACTAGATAATGAGAGATACAAAGACGGGACACCACGAGCGCAGCTCCCCTTCCCGCAAGATACAACTAGGTAAATACAACTAGATGA
>NC_134778.1:87159963-87167463 GCF_046742065.1 Oratosquilla oratoria
CCGGGTGGTACCCCCAGATACCATGAAGTGATCTATGTGGCACCCCTCCAGCTAAGGTAGATGCCAGAGCCATCTCGGTTAACCTCTGCAGTGCATCTATTCATTTAACCAAGACAACGCTATTCACCTCGGTATCACCCACACTCGGTAGCTAATCTGTTTAAAGGAGCTGAGGCGCGGAACAAAGAAAATACCGATACAGAGTGCCAGGGTGCCTTCCTCCTCCCTCCCTTCTGGCAGTCCCGCCTCATCCATCATACGAGAAATTCCTACCTCGGTTTATATTTCGTCTCTTCGGCGTTTGCTCATTTCTTTGGGTACTATTTTCTCCCTCATAGTTTTGTTTTTGTTTTTTATCATTTCAGTTGTTGTTTAATGTGTCTCTCTACCTGGTTAACGTCAAATTATTTTAGTCATTTTAGACAGCTGAGAACCAGTCACGCAGAATTATTTTGCAGTTATCTCAAGAAAACTTCTTATCATTCATAACTATTATCCCTCCTTTATCATTAAAACTCCCTTAAACCACATCCCTGACTTCAGTTGAAAGAATACCCAGTGTGTGTTCAGTATTCATGCGACAGTGGATAGTTTTTATATATATTTATTTATTCTTATTTACTAATTTATATATTGGCTTGTTCGCTTATATATCTATTCCTCTTTTATCAATAACCTATTCATTTGCTTCTTTGTATATTCATTTACTAATTTACGTACTGATATTACTTGTGATCTATGTTCCATTGACTTAGATTCCATCTGAACCGGCTGGTACTATTTTCACCTTCTGTCAACCGCCTGACTATATAAAGCTATTTCCGTGGCGCATTGGTGGTAAACCAAGAGGCATATACAGTAGATTCTCTTGAGGCAGACAATTATCCACAACATAGGGCAGAAGCCTGAGTTTCTCTTGTGGCGAACAACTTTACACAACACAGGGCAGAAGACTATGCTTCTCTTGTGGCAGACAACTTTACACAACATAAGACAGAAGCCTGAGTTTCTCTTGTGACAGACAACTTTTCACAACATAAGTTTCATGGATTCGTCTCTTCCTGTGCCACACCATAGTAGCTTTATCCCGATTGCATCTAAGACATTACATTCTAGTTCACGCCAGGCGATGTTGTTCATCTCTGGAGAGCTCGGGCAATACATGGGTAAAGGTTGTTCGATTTATTATATTTTTTGTCTCCCTTAGTCCAGCACCAAAAGACTTTATTCAGTGGATGGGTAAGTTTGGGCCCAGACTCTTGAGATTGCTCGTTTCGACTTTGGCCAGAGTGCCAGGAAGGCCTTACTTAGTGGCGGTGCGATTCCACATTTCATTCAACGTTCGGTTACCCATAACATACTTTAAGTTTGCCCATAAGGAATATTAAGTGCACAAGTTTGAAGTAGCCACCGTTTTATAGGGTTTCTAAATACACCCTGAGCATCATTATTTCATGTTTTACTCAATACAGAAAAAGAGAGAGGATAACCATTGTTAACATCTATCATTCCTTCTATCTCCTATTCTTTTTAGCGCTCTTTTGCCACGTATTTGACTTTATCCCTGCGCCTCGACATTGTCCAAGCATAGGAGCATTGATTTAACTGAACGAAATGCTAAACGTACATACATACATACATGTAAGAAGCAGTGCTACAATTGTTTCCGAAGTATTTATGCTATTTTTCGTACACGATAAGATTTTTCTTCCATGACCGCCCGAAGGACTTAAATCTTTAATGTACCAATATCTTGTACTTCCTTTTCCGTTTCTTTTATTTATATCCTACAGACCTTAATTGTTAGCATTTTTTTCTTTCGTGCCTCTGTTTGCTTTCCATCATTAATATGAAGAAAAAAATCCTTTTTATTCAGTTACATCTGGTATTCACATTCACCCATCTCTAATCGATGCTGCAGCTAATGATTTCGGACTGCCATTAAAAACCATAGTTTTTTTTATTAAAAAATGGATAAATTAAAATATTCAGGCAAATAAATCTCCACAATATGAGTATCTATCTATATGAATATTGTAATTTCAAACATTATATACTCGCAACTGGGATATATTTGTTTCGTTTATGATTATATAACATGTACGAGTATATTAGCGCACGCGCAGGTTAGTGAGTGTGTGTGTGTGTGTGTGTGTGTGTGTGTGTGTGTGTGTGTGTGTGTGTGTGTGTGTGTGTGTGTGTGTGTGTGTGTGTGTGTGTGTGTGTGTGTGTGTGTGTGTGTGTGTGTGTGTGTGGTGTGTGTGTGTGTGTGGTGTGTGTGTGTGGTGTGTGTGTGTGTCTATTTACCTAGTTGTATTTTACGGGACGAGAGCTATGTTCATGGTGACCCGTTTTCGCATGTCTCCGCATCCACTTCATTCTTAAAATCATGTATAGTTTTGGCACTCACTGTTTCTTCGTTTAGTTTGTTCCAGATATCAATCACTCTATGTGGGAAGCTATTCTTTTTCAAATATTTTCTGTTTCTGTCCTTCTTTAGCTTCTCTTCGTGTCCTCTTGTTTCTCTTCTGTCCCATTTTAATATGTATGTGTATATGTGTGTGTGGTGTGTGTGTGTGTGTGTGTGTGTGTGTGTGTGTGTGTGTGTGTGTGTGTGTGTGTGTGTGTGTGTGTGTGTGTGTGTGTTGTGTGTTGTGAGTTGTGTGTGTGTCCATATTTCATTCGTTTTTCCAATTCATTTCTCCTGATGATGAAAACATTTCACATGTGCTTGTCGAAATTCCTTATGTATTCGTTTTCCTTTTGGCCAAACATTTCCTCCTATGCCGGAGGCCTTCCAGCGGTGCGTGTTCCTCAGGCCCGACAATCCTTCAGAACCTTTTACTCGAAGGAAAATTTTGACGTTTTCTTTCATCATCCATTTTCTTTTTCCTTTTTTTTTTTTTCATTTGAAAATTTTCATTTCTGGTCTAGATTATCCTTGGTCAGATTTTCCCTCTGTGTTGTGTTCATATCTCTATACTTTCCTGTCCACATAGTTTTATATTTTCGATTTCGTATCTGAATTTATATCTATTTCATGCTTTTCATTTCAACCTCTCCCCTTCGGGTCTCACATTTCTCTTTATTGAATATCTTCTCTTCACTCTATATTTCTTGATTCTTATTTATTGATTTATTTATCTATTCTTTGTTCTTGGAAGATAATTTTATTATCTATTATTTACTTTTTTCTTTCATTATTACTTCCTCCTTTATTCTTAGAAGTTTTTCCTTTTACTTTTAATAAAAAAAAAAATTTAAGTTCACTTCAACCATCACTTGTTTCTTTCCCTTTTTAATCGCTTAACACTCACTCTTTCTCCTTTGTTTATCTCCTGCTTCCTTTTATTGACGAAAAGAACCTACCTGCGTTCATCTATATACTTATAAAACTCTGATAATCTTGTTTGTTATCTTGCTTGCTTGAAACCGTCCCCCAGCCAATCAGAAGAGATATGACGTCACGACTGAGGACCAGCCAAGCAGAGGAGATATGACGTCACGACTGAGGACCAGACAAGCAGAAGAAGAGATCAGATAAATATGACGTCACGACTGAGGACCAGCCAATCAGAAGAAGAGACATGGCGTCACTTCATATGATGCGTAGTGTTCCAAGCAACGACGACATGACGTCACAATCTTCCGCATTTCACTTCTTATATCAACGTATCATTTAAAATGTATTTGACCCAACATACGTATATATATCTATATATACTTATAAATTGTTCATATTCAGTATTTAAAAGTATAGTCAACTCCTGAGTTAGCATCTATGAGGCATAATGTGTTTACTAAAATATTACGAACCCTATAAATCATGATACGTAATGTTCCAAGCAACGACGACATGACGTCACAATCTTCTGCATTTTAATTCTTATAAGTAATCAAGTCACTGCCTTCGTCTACTGAATAGAACATTGTCTTAATAAAGATTTTATTGGCCATTTTATTAACAACGTATGATTTAAAATTTTATTTGACCCAACGGGTCACGGGTGGTCTAGTATGGGATAAAGTGTAGACACAAAGACACGGACACACGCGCGCTATGGTGGGATCAGAGGTGACGCCGTCGAGCGAAAACCACGGAAAGAGAAGATATTGGATACTCCGTCCGCAGTGCTATCGGTCAGTCCCCAACCACGGACTATCGATTTGGCAAGGAACTGAACCAAATATTCACCAACCGGGTATCAAAGACCATAGGGAACCTGAAGACGAGTTGCAAAGGTGGTAAGAGAGAGGGAAAGAGAAGATGACAGAAAGGAGAGAAAGAAGTCAAGAGAAGAATGCGACAAGGCGTCCCTAAACTTCGAAAGAGGTGATTGCTCTTCTCGCTGCCCTTGTACCAACACCTAGCAAGAATAAGACCTACTTTTCGTGGCGGAAAGAACTGTTTAAATATTTACATACACACACACACACAATATATATATATATATATATATATATATATATATATATATATATCTATATATATATATATATATATATATATATATATATACACAGACAGACATATATACCAGGGGGGGGAAATACTTTTTTTTCCAGAGCCATTTTTTTTTTTTTTTTTTTATTACCAGAGCCATTTTTGATACTTCCAGAGCCATGTTTTTGCAGGTTTGATTTCCTTCAAACTATTGGAAGGCTAACTCATTACGCATGTGCATGAAAAATAATTTTTTTTAACAAATCAGCCTTTAATTTTTGGGGGAGGGGGATGGGTGGGGGAAGAATAAGATACATGCAAATTTACAGGTTATTTTTGTAATGTATTGATACAAACATGTCAAATTAATTAATGGATTTCAATATGATGCAAATTACTGAGTTTCCTTATTAAGTTGTTTAAGATCCATTTGCAGAGTTTGGTAGAATAAAATTAGTAGTTTCTGACTTTCTGCTGTCCTGCACAGTACTATGCAAGTCTTCTATGGTAGCAGTACAAGGTCACTATGTAATTTCCATTACTTGATATTAATCTAGTTATAGCAACCTAATAGGTTAAACCTGTTTATATGATTATTTGATTAGTCCATTAGCATGTAGTTCTCAATTTCTCATTCTCAATGCTCAGTTTACACTAGCTCTCTTAATCAGTTTTACTCGCTCTTTAACTCTTGCACTTTGAATTTTTGATGATTCGATCCAGTTACTGTTATTTAGTCAATGGTGCTTTGTACATGTAGTCAGCGCGTTGATTGGGCAGCTAGCTGCATGCAACCAATGAACTTCCCTGCATACAGGTACCATGCAATTCGCAACTAGCGACATTATGTAGCACGATAGTCGTGTAGAGTCTAGTCAACATGTACTAGTATACGCGCGCATGCAGCTGATACGAAGCTAGGCTAGGTAAGCCAATGAACTCTAGCAGCTATACCGCGTACACATACGTACGTACATCAACAAATTTGTTGATTGATGCGTGACCAATCATTGCATTACGGGTAAGTTGTGTTTGCTCTGATCCTTTCGTCAATGGTGATGGGATTCAGGGATTGCCAAATGATGGATAATGCATGAATAACGTTTAATCTTGCCGCGGGAGCGATTTTTTTTTTTTTTTTGTGGGGGATCGCTCCCGCTATTGCATTTGCGAAATCGCTCGTCGCTCCCGTGTATTTTTTTCGCTGATATATACATACACACATACATACATACATAAATACATACACACATATTGCATACATAAATACATACCCACATATATATATGTAATATATATATACATATGTATATGGATATACATAGGTACAAATATGAATACATTCAATCACATACGCACACACATGACGTGCACAAACCTACTTACATATATACAAATTACGTACATTCTTAATGGCATATCTTGTTTATCCTTATTTCAATTTAACGTTAAATGTATATAATCATTTAGTTTCCATATCCTTTGACTGCCCAGTTTTATTTGTTCCTTGTCTTCGTTCGTCTTCATTCTCTTTACCATTAACATTTATTTCAATTTGCTATATCTCTTTCCGTTGCTTTGTTCTCATTCTTCAGCCCTTCTGTCTTTATTCAGTTCCCCTCTTTCTCCATTTCCTTCTGTTTCCTCTTATCTTCTTTGTACTCCAATATTTCTGAGCACAATTAACCAGTTTCATTTTCTCGTCGCAGCTTCTCCCTCCTGGAGTCATCATACCCTCCTTTCTTACCTTCCTTCGACCCTTTCACTACAAACGGGGTTACCTCCGACATGAACAAAATCTCTGGCTGTAGCCAGAATAAATATGCAACTCATGAAACGTAGATTCAAACTTTCACTGTGGAATAAGATCGCCTGGCGATATTATATATATATATATATATATATATATATATATATATATATTATATATATATATATATATATATATATATATATATTCGTAAATGGCTGGAGTCCAGGAACCAATTTTTTTTTTTTTTTTTTTTTTTTTTTTAAGAAAGTATACACTGGACTCGACGAGTCCTGCGTATACTTTCTTAAATATATCTATATATCTATATATATATATATATATATATATATATATATATATATATATATATATA
The DNA here is from genome assembly GCF_046742065.1 of Oratosquilla oratoria. Lineage (NCBI taxonomy): Eukaryota > Metazoa > Arthropoda > Malacostraca > Stomatopoda > Squillidae > Oratosquilla > Oratosquilla oratoria. The sequence goes on from NC_134778.1 coordinate 87,166,534, forward strand.
TACACACTTTTTATCGCTACACATTTTCATCCAACCGTGGTGCTACACTCTACTAGCAAAAGAGTTTAGCGTTCTTTACAATAAGTGTAAATCAACTTAATGGAGACCGATTGCCTTGATATCTAAATACCTTTTTAGCACAATACACTGTATTGTTTCTTTTCTTGAAGAAATCGTAAGTTTCTATTCGGATGATGGTTGTACTACTGGGGACGCCAGAAAATTACCCACTTGTTACCAAAAATTTACAAATATACTTTGCACCGGTTTTGCATAATACAATTTTACTAAATCCCTTATGGCTACCTCCCTTATAAGGAAGAAGAAGTCTTCGGTTTACAGACACCTTTACTTTCAAAAAATAGGTGGTGGCGAGAAGCGTACGCCAGGAGGCACTGAGTAGCTGAGGTCGAAGCTGTCACCTTTGACCTATGCAGTATTATGGAAGATCTCCGACTCCTTCCCGAACGGATCGTGTTCTTTCTTCCGTTCACCCCCGGAACCGCCTTGGGCACCAAAGATGTAACGGCCTCTCTCAACCAAGCTTACTCTCTTCGTATTCAATTACATTTTTTTCTCTTTGCATTTACCTTTTATTTCCACTGTCGTTGTGCGAGTCATTTTTGCGATATCTCCTCACTTGTTACATACGCACCGTATTATTACAATGTTATTTCTTTAAATTCCTCTTAATGTTCCTTCAAAGATATTTACGATATCTTTTATTTAGTCTTGCCCTTCTTCTACTCCTTCATACGAGACACACGTTGAATAGTTTTCAGTCTGTCCAACGCCACATGATTCTGCTTATCTGCAGGAAACAGAGACAGAGGTTCACCTCAGAGCTGGAAAAGCCAATCTGTGCGAACTAGACCAAAGCCGTACAGAATCGCGGCCAGAACGCCAATACAACATTACTAACGGGTGTCT
>NC_134778.1:87182463-87184963 GCF_046742065.1 Oratosquilla oratoria
TCTTCCCACTTGAGTGGTAAGAGGCGACAAAAAAACGGGACGGTGGATGGGATTAGGAGTCCTACTACCTGTAGCCCCAAAGGGGACGTTCCTAAAAAAAGTAAAGGCATTAGAGGGTATGTGGGTTTTCCAACCAGTACTCTAAGGTTTGAATCTTTTAATGTGTGTGGATGTGGTACAGATGAGAGTAAAAGGGAAGAGATAGGCAGTATGTTTGTTAGAAGAAAGATGGATGTGCTGGCTTTGAGTGAAACTAAAATGAAAGGGAGGGGCGAGTGTGAGTTTGGGAGTGTAGTTGGGAGGTTCTCAGGAGTGAAGAGGGGACGAGGGAGGGAAGGGGTGGCTATACTAGGAAGCGAAGAGATAGGTAAGCGTGTAGTGGAGTGGAAGGAGGTTTCTTCAAGGTTGATGTGGATGAAGGTGAAGCTGGGAAGGGAGATGTGGGTTTTTGTAAGCGTGTATGGGCCTGGTAGTGAGAAGAGCGTGGAGGAAAGGGAGGCTTTTTGGGTATATTTAAACGAGTGCATAGAGAGATTAGGGAGAAATGTCAATGCAGTTGTATTGGGAGACCTTAATGGTAGGGTAGGAAACGAACCAATAGACGGAGTGATTGCGAAGTATGGAGTTCCAGGTAAAAATCGTAGTGGAGAACTGATGGTGATGTGTCTTGAAAGAGATGATAGCAAATACAGTGGTTAGGAAGAAAGTCCAGCATAAGTACACATGGGAGAGGGTGGTAAATGAAAGGGTGGCAGATTGAGCGTTATTGGACTATATAGCTGTGACCAGGAGTATGGTAGGAAGAGTTAAGGATGTACATGTTCTAAGGGGAGAGAGTGAGGGAATCTCAGATCATTTTCTGGAAGGTAAATTGAGAGTGTAAAATAGGTGGAGAAAGAGTAAAAGGGCAGTAGGTAGGGAGGTACTTAGATTGAACTGCTTAAATGAGAAAGAAAATGAGTACAAGAAGCTGAGAGAGGCGTGGGAAAGAGTGAAGGACAGAGTAGAACTAGGAGTGGAGGAAAAATGGGGATGTTTCAAGGAAGGAATCACAAGGTAAGCAAAAATGGTGTGTGGAATAAGGAGGACGGGAGAAATAGAAGGAAGGGTAGTGAGTGGTGGGATGAGGAAGCAAAGAAGGTTGTAGAAGAGAAGAAACAGGCTTTCATAGATTGGTTTCAAATTAGGACGAGGGAATCGTATGAGAGGTACAAAGTAAAGAGAAGGGAAGCTAAGCATAAGATAAAGGAAGCAAAGAGGAGAGCAGATGTGAAATGGGGTAAGAGTATGACAGAAAATTTTGAAAGTAGTAAAAAGATGTTTTGGAAAGGAAAATAGGAAGAGGGGGCGAATCAAGTAGAGAAGAAAAGGCAAAAAGTGCAGATGGAGAGATGATAATGGAAGAGAAGGCAGTGAGAGAAAGGTTGGCAGAGTATTTTAGGGAGTTGTTAAATGTGAAGGAAGATAGGAAGGGAAAGGTAGTTGCAGTGGGAAGCGCCAAGAAAATGAGAGTGATGAGTGAGGAAAATGGAGGAGAAATAGGGAAATATGATGTGAAAGCAGCTGTCAAGATGATGAGAGCAGGTAAGGCACCTGGGTTGGATGGATGCCATGCAGAATGACTGAGGAAAGGCGGTACAATTATGGTGGACTGGCTGGTGAGGCTATTTAATGTTTGTTGAAGAGAGGGTAGAGTGCCGGAGGACTGGAGGAGTACCTGTATAGTTCCGCATTACAAGGGAAAGGGGGATAAGTCTAAGTGTAGTAGTTTCAGAGGGATTAGCTTATTGAGTGTAGTTGGGAAGGCGTTATGGGAGGGTCTTGATTAAGAGGATTAGGAGAGAAACAGAGGGAGTAATTGGTGAGGAATAGTGTTAGGATTAGAAATGAAGAGAGTGAATGGTTTGGTATAAAGGTGGGCCTTCGTCAGGGATGTGTTATGTCGCCCTGGATGTTCAATCTATACATGGATGGGGTGGTGTTAGAGGTGAATGCAAGGGTGGTGGATCAGGGGCTGGAGATAAAGAAAATGGAGAAAAGTGGGAAATAAACCAGTTGTTGTTTGCTGGCGACACTGCGCTTGTAGTAGGATCAGAAGAGGTTTGAGAAAGTTAGTGAGAGTTTGAGAAGGTGCGTGAAAGAAGGAAGATGAAAATAAATGTGGGCAAAAGTAAGGTGATGAGATGTACAAGGGGAGAGAGTGACAGCAGGCTGAAAGTGAGCATTAAGGGAGAGAGACTGGAGGAAGTGGATAGTTTTGGATACTTGGGTGCCAATGTGGCAGGAAAGGGATGTGTCGGGGTGGAGGTGGAATTTAGATTGAGAGAAGCTAGTAAATACCTTACACAGTATATATATATATATATAATATATATATATATATATATATATATATATATATTTTTTTTATATATATATATATACATATATATACTGTATATATATATATAATATATACATATATATATATACATATATACATATATATATAATATAATAT
>NC_134778.1:87189963-87209963 GCF_046742065.1 Oratosquilla oratoria
GGGGGCGGCACACAAGGTCACATCACTACCCGTAGATCAGGCCATGTATGAGTCCCGAGCTCTCATCCGGGAAACTATGGATGTCGATAACGAGTCCAACACGTGATCTAAGACCGTGGTGAATCACACAGAAAAGTGAACCTAACCGCTAAGTGAGATCCGAGGACCTGTTAACAACGAATCAAATAAAACTTCTATGTAAGGCTCGGTTCACACGTATCGACTTTCCGCCGTGCGCCGTCCACGACATGAAGCCGTGCTCTCAAATAACCATGGGTGTGTATGGGCCCTTTCAGACATCATGACCATGACCACGTGTGAAAGCGTTCATAGACACCCACGGGTATTTGTGAGCACGACGTCGTGTCTTGGACGACGCACGGAGAAAAGTCGATACGTGTCAAACGAGCCAGAATGTTACAACGCCGGCTCGGCTGATAAGTTTGTATGCATAGTGGCCCGGGTCAGAGATGTTTGGTTGTGGGTTTGAGTCCCGCACTCATCTGCGGTTCGACCACCTGCCCGAACGGTCCAAGTGTGTGATAAAGTGACGGCTTCGGCCGCAGCTACTCAGCACCTCCTGGCGTACTCTCCTCACCGTCCTTTGTACACCAGAACCGCGAAACCAGAACAGTGGCGCACTGTCCAGATTCTGTTATGTCAAAGACCAGGCGGTTTTATTCATCAGTTGAGTGAGCAGTCCACATTCAGACCACTTTCCAACTTGTGATAAGATTGCATGACGCTTCCGATGAGTATAGACTCATTTTGTCTGGGAAAATCAAGACTCTATGGCAATGGCTCAAGTCGACCAGCTGATACTCGGTAAACGAGTTTGTAGCGAGCGACAGCTTTGCACGGCAGGATTTCTTAGTCTCCCCTACACTTGTAGCAACATTTACATCTTTATAAATCAGTCATATAAATAATATTCCTTTTCAACAATTGCTTTGTACACACACACACACACACACACACACACACACACACACACACATATATATATATATATATATATATATATATATATATATAATTGTAAATAATCCACAATAATCACATATGCAACGGTATTACTAAAGACTTTTGCTCCAAATTATTGCATACGAAGATGTTGCCACCGGTTTCTCTAGCCAATTTTAACATTTAAGATCAATTTAAGCCTAGAGATGAAAATAAGCAATTAAAAAAAAATACTTTCCATTGCCTACCCTTTTTTTCAGATTTGTTTAGGATGTCATGTTATCGTAGGAGTGCGTCAAGTGGCGAGAGGGAGATTACACAGTGACCTTTACAACTATCGTCGTCGTAGGCGGCAAGTGGCATTGATGGTCGAGTAGGTGGAAAATAATAAAGATAAAGTAAAACAAAATATATAATCAAAATGATATAATGTAAAATAAGATCATGTTATATGTAAAGAGAAAATGTTTGGCAGGAATTGCATATATAAGAAAAATCAGTTAAGAAAAAAATTAATTTAGAGATCAAGAGCATCAGCTAGAGCTAGGTAAACGTTGTAAATTTGTATGCACTCTATGAACAAGAAAAAGAATAAAGAAAAAATAATTAACAGAATTAATCTTTTAGAGACATCAGTGTAAAAACAAAGAGAATAGAAATATGAAACTATAATTTTTTCATAAGAATCCTAACGAAGATAGAAAATATTCTAGTAAAAACAAATCTGCCTCAAGACCACTTGAGTATGGTGAAACTTTATAAGCTTGGATAAAAAAAAAATACCTTAAGATTAAAGTCAACGATGAAAGAAGAGCTACCTGAGCTGGAAGAGAGGAGAGTTGTACAAAGCTCTGTTAAAAAGAGAAGCAAAAGACAAGAAACGGAAATTATTAAATCAATAAAAATTAAACAAGATGGCTTGACGGAATAAGAGAGAAGATAAGAAAATTTAACTAATTAAAAGGAAATGAAAAAATGTAAAGCAAAGGAAAGGAAAAGAGAGAAAAAGAAAAGAAAGAGAGAAAAAAGGAAGGAATTAGAAAAACGAAAAAAAAAATCAAATTACCTCAAAAGAAAAAAAAATAAAGTAAAAGAGGAAAGGAAAGTAAAATAGAGAAAGAAAAAAGAAGGGAGACGGAATGTCGAAAAGATTTGGCATCAAACGATACGAAGTCGTGATGAAAAGGGAAACGAGTCTGAGATCGAGGCCCAACGGAGAGGATGCGGGGATGCAAATCCTATCGAGGAGCAGCGCGAGGAAGAGCTGGAGGAGAACCAACAGGAAGAACTGGAGGAGGAGCAGAAGATGAAGAGTAAGAGGAGGAGCAGAAAGAGGGATGTGAAGGTGAGTAGGAGGGAGAGGAAGAGGAGGAGGAAAATGAGGAAGAGGAAAAAGAAGAAGAAGGAGAGGAAGAGAAGGAAGAGGAGAAAGGGGAGGAACAGGAGGAAGTAAAGGAGGAGGAGAAAGAGAAGGAGGAGGAGAAAGAGGAGGAGGAGAAACAGGTGGAAGAGGAGAAAGAGGAGTAGTAGTAACAGAAGGAATAACAGGACAAGGAATAAGAGGAGTAGAGGAAGAAAGAAGAGGAAGACTAGGAGGAGGAGGAGGAGGAGGAGGAGGAGGAGGAGGAGGAGGGGGAGGAGGAGGAGGGGAGGAGTAGGAGGGGAGGGGGAGGAGGAGGAGGAAGATGAAATGGAGGAAGAGGAAGAAGTAAAAGAAGTAAGACAGGAAGAGGTAAAACACGAAGAAAAATTAATAAGAAAAATAATAGGAATAGTATTAAGAAAAACGAAGAATGAAAAGTGGAGGAAATGGAGGAGGAGGAGGAGACTAAGTAGGAGGAGGAGGAGGAGACTAAATAGGAGGAGGAGGAAGAGAAGGAGGAGGTGGATGAGGAGAAGAGGGGGTCGCAGGATTACCTAGAGAAAGACGAACATTTATCCAACGGTATGCAAATCTTGATGACAATGGATGGGAAACCGAACATTAAGATAGAATAAAGCATTGTGAAGCTTTCGAGACTGTTGGTTGATTGATTTATGAAAATTTTGGCTTGAGGGCCAAGCGCCAGAGCCGGTAGGCCATTCAGCGCTGGAGACTGTTGGGAATCGGAGAGGAGTGCAGAATTCGAACCCACAACTAAGGGCATGCGAGGCCAGGAAGCCATGAGCGCACAAGGAGAGACTTAAATCAGGAACGAGAATGAAAGCACAGGAAATAAGTAATCAGCATTAACCAAGTGATAATAGGCAACTAATAATTTAAAACAATGCTTCGTGCCTCTGGTCAGTAGGGGCGTCATTTTAATCCCTAAAGTACCGATATCATAGTATATACCACATAGAGGAATACAAAACAAAAGAAATATTATATATATATATATATATATATATATATATATATATATATATATATATATATATATATAATATATGAATATATGGAAAAATGAGAATGAGATCATAACTTTCACTATGACGCAGACACCAACAAAGCTGGCGCGAGTGAGACTCAAACGAAATAAAGAAAAAACATTTAACAAAAAGTGTGTTAACAACTCAGGGAAAGAGCGGCTTGTGATGGGGATGGGGAGAAGAGGCGACAGAGGTATGTAGAAATAAATCCTGGGGAAAAGAGAAATGTGAGAAAATGGAGAAGTACAAAACAGAGGGACAAGAAGAGAAAGGAGAGGAGAAATAACAGTAAAGTTATACTGGACTTGAAGCAGGCTAAGTACACGAGCGAGCGAGAGTGTGAGTGTATTTACCTAGTTTTACCTAGTTGTATTATACGGGAAGTGAGCTATGCTCGTGGCGACCCGTCTTTGTATCTTTCAGCATCGTTCTTTTCTTAAAATCTTGAATAGTATTTGCACACACTGTTTCTTTATCTAAGTTTTTCCAGGTATCCAGCACTCTTTGTGGGGAGCTATTTTTTTTTTCAGATCTCTTCTATAGTTATCCTTTTTGAGTTTCTTTTCATGGCCTCTTGTTTTTCCATTGTCATTTATTAGTAAATTATTCCTATCAAGGATTTCTATTCCTTTCATGATTCTATAGATAGTCAGTAGATCACCTCTTTTTCTTCTCTGCTCCAGTGTTGGTAATTCCAATTTGGGTAATCTTTGTTCGTATGTTAATTTGGAAAGAGCTGGTGCCAACTTTGTCGTTGCTCTCTGTATTCTTTCTAATTTCCTTGTACTCTTTTTAGTATTGGGAGTCCATAGTGTCGCTGTGTATTCCAGTTTTAATGTAACTAATATTTTTTCAATCATTTCTTCATCCAAATAATCAAATGACACTTTCATTGACCTTAATAGGTTGAAGGTTTCTCCGACTATTTTGTTTATATGTTTATCTGGTGTCATGTCTTTGCTGATTATTACTCCAAGGTCCCTTTCCGAGTACCCTTTTTTTTATTTCTTCTTCACCAATTTTATATTTTTTTGAAATTCTGTTTTTACTTTTTCCAAACTCCATTATACTACATTTCTTGATATTGAAGTTCACTTTCCAGATTTTGTCCAGGTCTGATAGTAATGAATCACAATCCTCCTCTGTTCTTGGTTTCTTTAGTATTTTTTCGTCATCTGCGAAGAAATTCATACAACATTCAACTCCTTCAATCATGTCATTTACTGTATATATATGGCAAACATGATTGGAGCCAGCACCAACCCCTGTGGGACACCAGTTATCATTTCTTCCCACTTTGAGTATTTGTCTCTAATTAATACCCTCATTTTTCTCCCAGTTAGGAAGTCCTCCCTCCAATCTAATAATTTTTCTCCGATGCCACCTATTGATTCTATTTTTCTTATCAATTTCTTGTGTGGTACCTTATCAAATGTTTTTATTGGTCTAGATAGGCACATTCTGCCCATCCATCCCTCTCTTGTATTACATCTATTGATCTTGAACAGAAGCAGATCAGGTGTTTGTGTGTGTGTGTGTGTGTGTGTGTGTGTGTGTGTGTGTGTGTGTGTGTGTGTGTGTGTGTGTGTGTGTGTGTGTGTGTGTGTGTGTGTGTGTCATGAGAGAGAAAAAGAAGGGAAACGAAAGAGAGAGAGAGAGAGAGAGAGAGAGAGAGAGAGAGAGAGAGAGACGGCGGGAGAGAGAGAGAGAGAGAGAGAGAGAGAGAGAGAGAGAGAAAGAGAGAGAGAGGGTGGGGCGAAAAAAAGGGTAAAGAACCTAAATCGTTCAATGGGTTCCAACAACCGCGAAGTCTGGAAAAAATGCAAATGCAAAAAATGCAAAGGAAAAAGAAAAGAAAAAAAAACTGACATGAAATTACAAATTTTAGTCGGGGAGCCGAAAGTAAAAGTTACCAGGAAAATCTGAAGTCAGAGAAAAAGCGAATTAATAATGGAACGGATCGAGGACACCATCATCCCGACCAGGCCAGAGGTAAAACTGGCAGCGAAGACAACGACGAAAGAATTGAGGAATAAAGACATGGATGAAGAAGACAACGACACAGAGACATCGACCTTAACCGTTTGACCTGACGGCGACTTTTAACCTCTTCTGTGTTTGGTGGGTCTTCCCCATCTTTCTCCACCTACACCTGGATGGTTAATTCATCCCCCTGCCGGCCTACTTTCTCCCCCCCCCCGCCTCCCTCTCTCAGGAGATCCTATCTCGACTCACTCCTCCTTCCTCTTACTCTGACTTCCACCAGGCTTTTTCGTTCATCTCCGTGGTGCCTTGGTAGCTTTGAGGTTAAGAAATATATTTTCTCCGACACCTCACGATTCTATTCGAGCTGAGGGACGTCACTGTGCTAAGACAATCCAGATTAAATCTTTCGTTCCAGTGCTGAACCCGAGACGATTAAGCTAAAGGGAATTCAACGATCGAATGTGTCGACGCTATTATGATTAAACTACTTATAGGCACGTTCCACTTAGGGGATTCTATTGTAGATGTGCCAGACGATTAATTTGAAATAAGGATGCAGGGTGAGGGGGAGGGAAGGGGAGGAGGAAAGGGGAGGAGGAAAGGGGAGGGAAGGGGAGGAGGAAAAGGGAGGGAGAGGGTTAGGGGGAGACTTCTAGGGACCAATGAGTTAATCCCTTCAATCCTGACGCCATCTAAAGATTTTTCCCTTGTTTAGTTAATGATTGCCATTGTTATTGATTCTGCATTAATCGCTGTGAAATAAATTGAGTTGAATGAGAACAAGTACTACAAGCTATAACAGATGAAGAAACTGAGCAGGGAGAAAAAGAAAAAAAAAAGTACAAAAAACAAGAAAATAAAAACAAATCAGAACCAATAAAATGAAATATAGATTATATACATTAGATAATAAAAACAATAAATCAAAAGAACCATACATATATACATACATACATACAAACATAAACCAACGGCCTTTTCCCCCTTATAAGGGAGGTAGCCAAAAACAAAGGCGTAAAGTCCACTCCCACCCATTCCATCCCCACATACTCCACTCCCATTCACCTCCCTCCCTTCCTCTTATCTTGGCTCCTGGATGACGGGTCATCCCTGCATTACCTAATGACTATCAAAGTTATGTAATAATACAGAGAGATTTAATGTTAATAAAAAACCAAGGCCTGACGGTTGGCATCCAAGAATTTGAAAGGAAATGAAAAATTATATTGTTGTTCCATTAGAAATTATTTTCAAAAAATCCATCATATCCGGAGATGTCCCAAGAGAATGGAAGCTAGCTAACGTTACTCTCATATTCAAAAAACGTGACAAAAAGAAACTATATAGCTACAGGCCTATAAGCTTTACTTCAATCTTAGGAAAAATTATGGAAACTATCATCGGAGATGCTATCGAACATCATTTAAAAAGTAACTGTTTGATAAATGATAGCCAGCATGGATTCAGACGGAAACGTTCTTGCGTGACTTACTCGAATTTTACAACACGGTCATCTCGAATTATGACAAAAGAAACAATATAGACTTAATATATCTAGACTTTGCATAAGCTTTTGATAACATCCCCCACGAAAGACTACTTACTAAATTAGCTTTACACGGAATAAGTGGTAGCCTATTAAGTTGGATTAGTAATTGGTTGAATGATCGAAAACAGAGAGTTGGTCTAAATGGCAAAACTTCTAAATGGAAAAATGTTACAAGTGGAGTTCCTCAGGGTTCCGTTCTTGGGCCACTTCTATTCTTAGTATAAATGATGTAGACCACGGACTAAAATCTAATGTCTCCAAATTTGCTGATGATACAAAAATGTGCGGAATAGCAAATGATCACTTACACCAATTAGATATTCAAGAAGATTTAGATAAATTACAGCAATGGTCTGAAAAATGGCTAATGGAATTTAACACAAGTAAATGCAAGGTAATGCACATAGTTAAAAATAACAGTAAGTACGATTACAAGTTATTTGGAAATTCGTTAACAAAAGTGGATAATGAAAAGGATCTCGGCGTAATTATCAGTAATGATCTCAAATCTTCTAAGCAGTGTATTTTAGCCTCTGAGAAAGCAAATAAGATTCTAGGACTGATTGCGCGATCTTTTGACTTCAAAAGTCCATCTCTCATTAACAATCGTTAGTTCGTTCACATTTGGAATATGCTGTTTCCGTATTATCACCGAATCTCACAGATTGGAAAAAGTACAACGGCGAGCCACAAAACATATGAATCTGTTTTCCCTAAAAAAGCGTAGATTCAGAGGTGACTTGATACAGGTCTTTAAGATTCCAAAGGGGATTGACATCAAAAGTGACAATTTTCACACTAAATGAGAATCCGACAAGAAATAATGGTCTCAAACTGTCAGGAAATAAATTTAATTTGGAAGCGGGTAGAAACAACTTCACCAACCGTGTAGTTAATGAATGGAATAAACTTCCTGCTGAGGCAGTACCATGTAGTTCAGTTCGAAGCTTTAAGATTCGTTTAGATAAACACCTAAGCAAGATGTTGTAATGACTGCCATTTATTTCATATTATTTGTTTGTTATTATTTGTCTATTTCTTTATTTTTTGCTTGATTTTCATTTATTATTTATCTGTCAATTTATCATTATTTACTATTTGCCTGTTTGTTTATTATTTAACTATATGCATTTATCTATTTTATTATCTATATTATTATAATTTTTATCTATTTATTTATTTATCATTATTATAATTTTTTCTCATCCGGCCTAGTTATGGATCAAAAGGTCTCTTGTTGGTATGCTCCTCCTTTGTAATTTCGCCTACTGCCCTGGGTCAGAAGCAATGTAGCAAGACACAGCAAGTCCGCTTCATTTAATCGGCGACTCCCCCTCTCCGTCCCCCCATGCGGAACCAAGAGAATGAAAAATAGAATACATACATTGAATACTAAAAAACAAGAGATTTAGAAATAGAATACATACATTAGATAAAGAGACAAAAACATCAGAAACAAATGAACAAAAACTTCATGTTATTAGCGACTTTATTTAGCCGAGGGAAAGGTCGTTTTATCTGAGTTTTAAGGCAGAAAACTCGAGGCAAGAAGCAAAATTTAAGGTAGATTCCGGGAAGTGTGTGGCGGGAGCGAGGAGGAGCCCGGCATGAGACGCAAAGAGATTCAAAAGAAGAAAATGAGAGTCCGACATTTTCGCATGTAAAAGCTTCGTTTTTGCTCGGAACGATTTTGCAACTTTGAAACAGACAATACTGAAGTATTTGCCTGCTCGATCAGAGACTGCAGTGACGTCAGCTGGCATGAGTTACTCTCGCGGGTGAATTTGCAACTTCGAAATGGTGTTGAAATTGGGACTCGGGCGGTTGCAGGCCTCGCTTTCACATTAAACGATTTTGTAACTTTAAAACTTACAAAACTGAAATATTCTGAGGCTGAGGCTACGACTCCAGCTGGTAACGAACTCTCCCCCCGTCATCTCCGTGCTATAGTTTAAGGTTTTGGTTGATGCAAGATCGTGTGCCTAGTGTATTGGTGGTGCAATTGGAAGCATGCTGATCTCACACTCACTCAGTTGTGGGTTTGAATCCCGCACTCCTGTCCTGTTCCCACCAGCGACTGTTACCTGCCTCAACAGTCCAAATGTTAGGGCAAAGATGATGGATTTGGCCACAACTACTCAGCGCCTCCTGGAGTAGGATCCTCCTCATCTTCTCTTCATCTCTTTTCTGGTACTAAGAGCTGATACTATCTCGAATTTTTCCTTCCCTCTTGTAGCAGTTTTAAGCATTTGATTCAGCCAGGCCTGATAGGCTTGTTTAGCAGAGTAAGCCTTCGAGCAGAGAGGCGGCTCGAACCGACCATGATGTGATGCCAACTGCTGAGGTGGTGATGGGTGAACAGGTATATTCAGAATCTAAAGTTGGACGACTGTTTTGTGGCATCCTTATCCACAAACAAATGCATGCATATACCAAGGCTTTTTCCCCCTTATAAGGGAGGTAGCCAAAAAGGAAAAGGCATAAAATCATTCCCACCCATTTCATCCCTGAAAACACTCCACACCCCTCCACCCTCCCTCCTATCTCAGCACCTCCTGGATGACGGGTTCACTATTTCCTTTGTTTTTGTTATGTTTCAGTGTATTGTGCGCATATTGGCGGAAACTATGCCATCGGCGTGCAGAGAGTAAAACGATACCATCGGTGAGCAGATAGAAAAAAAGAGAACACTGCCAAAGAACGTCGTAATTGAATTGCATCTTTGCGATATTAAAGAAAGAACTTTACAGACATTGCTCTAGTTTCCGTTAAACGATTTCATTGCCCGGACTGGAACTCTCCAAAACCGTCAAAGATAACTTGATAACTCGCTCTCTGTAAAATCAATAAAAATCTATCAAACCAATAATCTACGTATCTTTGAGTTGAAAGTGGACATGCAGAGGAGTGGTCTCGACAACGATATAGTTATTGGAAACACATAGAGACAAAGACACAGAAACACTGAATCCCAGTCCTCTCTGAGGTGACAGTTACAGGCAACAAACACAAATACAAGGTCACATGACTCCCTATAGTGTTTGCTAAGTGGTTTCTGATTGGTCGCTATTACCCCCATGGTGCCTCCTTGGCTGCTGGCTTCACAGTATGCCACACGGTCAGGAGAGACCGAAAATGGAACAAGATGAAAGCGGAGGGAGGGTGTACAGTCAACTGCACATAGAGGAGCTGCAGGGAGTAGGGATCTCGAAAGGCCCCTACGACCTCTAAGGGACCTCATCCAAAGTACGATCTGGTCTTCGGGCCGCCAGACGGATCCGGTCGGATTCGACCAGACTGGATCGTGTATATACTAATTCTAGTTTGTCCGACCAACATAAACGGTCCAATCCGGTCGGAACCGACCAGCCTGAATAATTTCTGTACTGATTTTGGTTTGTCCAGCCAACATACACGATCCAGTCTGGTCGAATCCGATCCGATCTGTCCTTCGGCTTTAAGACTAGATTGTACCGTGGATGGGGTCTCCAAGACAACCTTGTTAACAATTCTTAGGAGAGCTCCGTGACGTTAATGTCCCTGGTATCAATTATTCTGGAGGACAAACTTGCGAGTACGTCTTCCTCGAATCCTGGAGAATCTACATTCACGAGTAATGTGACACAGGCTTCATCTTCCCATAGGAGTGGGTGTATCAGGCATCAGGTGACCTACGAGTACGTTGCAGGATATCAGCTATGTTGACGGATTGAGGGAGACAGGTAGACAGGAAGAAAAGAAGAGGAAGTGAAGGTAAGGGAGAAAGGGAAAGAGGTAGAGTTAGAGAGAGAAGAAGAGAGAGGAGGAGAAAAGAGAGAAGAGAGGGATATAGAAGGAGAGAGAGGGGAAGAGAAGGGGATAGAGGGGAAGAGGAGGGGAAGAGGAGAAGAGGGGGGAAAAGAGGGGAGATGGGGAAAAGGGGGGAACCGAGCGGGAGAGGTGGAGGGAAAATAGAAAGGAAAGAAGGGGGTAGAGGGGGAGAGAAGAGAGGAGAGTGTGGGGGAAGAGGGGAAGAGAGGGAAAAGAGGGGAAGAGAGGGAAAAGAGGGGAAGGGAGAGGAAAAGAGGGGGGAAGAGAGAGGGAAGAGAGAGGAAGAAAGGGGAAGAGAGGGAGAGAGAATGGAAGAAATAGAAATAGATGAGGGGAGCGGAAGAAAAGTCAGGGGAGAGGGAGAAGGGAAAGATAGGGAGAGGGGAAAGATAAAGAGAGAGGGGGATAGAGAGGAAGAGAGGGAAAAGGAGTGACATAGGTAGAGGGGAGAGGAGAAGGAAGGGGGAGAGGAAGAGGGGAGGGAGAGGAGAGAAGAGAGAAGAAGAGAGGTGGAGAGCGGGGAAAGAGGAGAAGAGAGGGGGTATAGAGGGTGAGAGAAGGGGTGATGGGAAGGAAGCGGAAGAGAGGGGAAGAGAGGGGGAGAGAGAGCGGAAGAACGAAGACGGGAGAGAAGGGAAGAGAGGGGGAGAGAGCGGAAGAAGGAAGACGGGAGGGAGGGGGTGGAAAGAGGGAAACGGTGGAGGGAAGAGAAGAAGGAGGGAATAAGGAGGAGAGGGAGGGGAGGGAGGGGAGAGAGGGGGAAAGAGGGAAAGGGGAGAGGAGAGGATGGGGAGTGGAGAGGAAGGGGAGAGGAGAGGAGGGGAGAGAGAAGAGGAGGGGGAGAGGCGGAGAGAGGGGAGAAGAGGGGAGATGGAGGTAGGGAAGCAAAGGGAAATGTGCAGGGGGGCAAGGGGCAGGGGGGAAGGGGGCGGGGTGGGAGGTGAGGAAGAGGAGTCGACGCAGAGAGCCGAGGAATCAGAAAATCAAGGAGAGATATCTGAAACCGTCTGTTTCGTAAGTAATTGTTGGTAGATGGAAGTGCTCGACTCCGTGATTGTGACGGGCCGCCGCTGGCAGCCAAGACTACATTTGCAGTCATCAAAAGCAAACAGATTTGACACAACGGCCGGCCGACCATTTGGCAACGCTTCAATCACGGAATACAATTTTATCCCACAAAATATCTTTATTGGATGTTCCACTGAAGACCGGGATCAGTTGTGCTGCTAAATCAATCAATAACGCCAAAGATGCGGTAATTAAAATTCTCGACGTGATCGACATATCTTCTATCATCATCATCATTGTCATTACTATTACTATCATTTTATTACGATTATTAATGCTATTACTATTATCAATCATTATTATCATTATTGTTATCATCATCATTACTAGGCTGTGATATATATCAAGAATTTATACCTAATTTTTTTTTTAAATATTACATTTTAAGTATAGCTATGGAATCTCAAAAATTGCCTATGCTATTTCAAAACAATGCAAACATATATTTCACTGTAGAGCATCTATTGAATGCACTTGTTCTCTTGCGTTACATCTTATTTTCTAACTTTAACACAAGTGCGGCTACAACGTTAGATAGATTTGTACATTGTTGCTACAGGGTGCGTGAGATTCTCGTGTCCGGAGCACACCACGTGCATTTCTTACCTAAACTTCCCAAAGAGTGAACTGGAGATGCGGATGGTGCACCACACACTCACATACTAAATGCCCCATCATTCAATAACCGCCCCAGCCTACGTCGGGATGATGGGAGAAATTCCTCAGCTCAGGAGTGGGAGGGTCCGAACTTGATTATGGCCTTACGCCAGGAGCCGCTATGATGCAATCGAAGTCCTCAACTTTGCCCTGAAGAGAATCGTTTAGCGTTGACCGAACCTCGAAACTCGTCAGCAAACCTCCGAAAGGATTTTACGTAAGGCCTTTGAGACACGACCTTTGCCCTTCTCGACAACTGTCCTTCCAGCCTGCCCTCTGACACTTCTACTCCTCCACCTTCATTCCTGGTCCTCGTTCCACTTGTCATTATTCAAGACTCGGGGCCAGGTCCGACTCCAACAGCTCAGGGTGACAGCAACCTGTCTCGACAGTTCCAGGACATAGAGCAAAGGTGACGACTTCATTTGCAGCTAGGAGCCTCCTGGCGTAAACCCCCGCACCTGTTGTCCTCACGTTTGCTGGAAGCCTACTTCCATCGCTACCTGAGGTCTTGTCCTCTTTGTCGTAAAACTTTGCCTCATGAAGAACGAAAGTTTGTTCATTAGGAGAGTCTTTGGGAAATCTAACCTTCCGAGCGGAAGCAGGGACGAGAGGAAACCTAAGAAGAGCTCTTCTTTGAGGAAGAAGATTTTCGACATCCGTCACGACGAACGAAAAAAAAGGCAACAAAGAGTTCTTTTTCGATGGCGTTGTTTCTCCACATCCGTCACGGTGAACGGAGAAGAAAAAGAATGTTGATGTGGCGAGAAGACAGACGAAGCAGGAAGAGAGGGAAGAAAGAGACACTAAAGAGAAAAAAAAAAAAAAAAAAAGAGAAACCAGACACAGATGGACAGTCAGGTAGGTAGCCAAAAAAACAAACAGCCAGGAAAATAGAGAGAGAAAGAGAGAGAGAGAGAGAGAGAGAGAGAGAGAGAGAGAGAGTGAGAGAGAGAGAGAGAGAGAGAAAGGGGTGAGGGAAATTGCTATCTACCGAGTCCCGCATATTAACGTTGGAGAAAATTAGAAGACTTTCTCTCATATTCGAATAATGATAATTTCTCTCACAAGGCAGTTCTCTAAGACCTACTTCGACCTGTGCTGCACCAGGAGGCTTTTGTCTCTTCTCTGGTTGCCGCCTGGCTAGTTTCTTCATTTCGGTGGCGCCCCACCAGCAGCGAAGTGGTCATAGTTTCCCCTTTTAATTCCCTCCTTATTGAATGGCATATGCCCTTTTCTTCTGCCTGTCATTAGGCTATTCAATTCATATACGTGTAACCTCCCAGATAACGAAGGAATGATCTCAATTGCCTCCCGTCTTGATTGCCTCCCGTCTCGATTGCCTCCCGTCCCAATTGCCTCCCATTTTGATTGCCTCCCGTCTCAATTGCTTCCCATCTCGACTCCCTCCTATGTCTACTGCCTCCTGTCTCGATACCTTACATTTCGATTGCCTCCCATCTCAATTACTTCGTCACTCGATGTATCCCATCTTGATTAACTCCTAACCCTATTAACTCCTATTTTGGTTCATTCCTATCTTGATTAACTCCCATTTCAACTAACTCCTATTTTGATTACCTTTGACCTCGATTACCTTCTAACTCGATTACCTTTTATCCCGATTACTTCCTTCCGTACCAGGAGGCACTTGCCCTTTCTTACGTTCTGGTCGTCGTTCCTCTGAAGTGGGGTGGGTGGAGGGTCATGCTTGCTTCAAGCTTTGGTTTGATCGCCCCGCGTCTTCCCTTCCCCAACACGTGTGTCCCTGAAGCGGCTCGAAAACCGTCAATAAAAGTTTCGAATTCTGTACAGGGCCAGATTTAACTTCAATATTTGCAGATGATGTTCCAATTCCCTCTGAGATCGATCCTGATTGGTTCGTAGGCTGCATCAGGTGTTACACGCTTTGAACCCCTGTGACACTCTGTGACCTTCAAGTTACGAGACGACTCCAGTTGGAAGAACAAGTGGGTAAAGATCTAAGAGATGCTTAGTAGTTGTATGCCCCCAACCATTGTTTGGTAAACAAAAACATATAACTTAGTCATCAGTAAAAAGCGGAATGTTTTGCTTACATTTGTGACCAGGTTTAGTTATCTTCAAATGATCCATTTTTTCTCTTGTTTAGATAATAGAATATCCTGACCCATACAGCCAGACTTCCTTCTCCTAGTGTATGGAGGTGAAGTGGTATTAGATTTCCAGGCGTAAACTAGCCTACTTCTATTATATTATGGAACAATTTACCCATATTTCCAAAACTGTGGGGGGAAGAGGCTATCAAATTCTTACAAGTGGCTTACAAAGGAAGAGCATGGAGACAGGAGACCATCTAGTCCATAACTAGGTCGAATACAAAAAAATGAATAAAAATGAATAAAAGTTAAAGAAATAGGTAAAATTGATAAATAGATAATAGAAATAAAAAACAAACAGATAATAAGATTAAATAAACATAAATAATAGTATATTATTTATAATGAATAAAATGAATAAATGAAAAAATAGACATATGATAATATAAATAAATAGATAATAATACATAAATTAATTGATAGATCAAATGAAATAGATGGCAGGCATTACAGCATATTCCTTGGGTGTTTATCGTACAGTACTACATTGCACTACCTCTGCAGGAAGTTTATTCCATTCATTATCTACACAGTTGACGAAGTTGTTTCTACCCACTTCCAAATTAAATATATTTCCTGACAGTTTGAGAACACTATTTCTTGTCTCATTTGCATTCAGTGTGAAAATTTTGTCACTTTTGATGTTGCCAATTCCCTTTAGAATTCCTTAGACCTGTATAAAATCATCCCCTTAGTCAACGCTTTTTAGGGAAAATAGATTTATATGTTTTAATCGATTTTTGTATGATTATTTCTGATATTTGGAATCAGCGTTGTGGTTCGCCGTTGTATTTTTCCAATATGTCAATGTTTTTAATAAGATTCGGTAACCATACGGAAACAGCATATTTCAAATGTGGACGAACTAACGACTTATATAGTTTGTTAATGACAGATGGACTTTTAAAATCAAAAGAGTGCAATACGTTCTAGAATCTTACCTGTTTTCTCTAAAGCGGAAATACACTGCTTTATGACTTGAGATCATTACTGATAATTACGCAGAGATCCTTTTCACTATTCAATTCTGTTAGCGAATTTCTAAATATCTTGTAATCCTACTTATTGTTATTTTTACCTATAGTATGTGCATAACCTCACATTTACTTGGGTTAAATTTCATTAGCCATTTTTCAAGCCATTGCTGTAGTTTTTTCTCAATCTTCTTGAATATCTAATCGGTTCAAGTAATCATTTGCCATTCCGCACGGTTTTGCATCATCAGCAAGTTTGGAGACAATAGAATTAAGCCCGTTGTCTATACCATTTATACATACTATAAATAGAAGTGGCCCAAGAACTGAAATCTGAGGAACTCCACTCGTAACATTTTTCCATCTGGAAGCTTTGCCATTTAAAAGAACTCTGTTTACGATTGTTTAATCAGTGACTAGTCCAGCTTAACAGGCTACCACTTATTCCGTGTGAATCTGATTTGGCAATTAGTCTTTCGTGTGGGACGGTATCAAAAGCCTTTTCAAAGTCCAGATATATTAAATCTATAATGATTCTTTTGTCGTAATTTAAAATGACTGTGCTGTAGAAATCGAGTAAGTTGGTCACGCAAGAACGTTTCCGTCTGAATCCATGCTGGCTATCATTTATTAAACATTTACTTACTAAATGGTGTTCCGTAGCATCTCTGATGATAGTTTCCATATATTTTTCTACGATTGAGGTTAAGCTTACAGGCCTGTAGTTTATTGCCTTTTTTGTCACCCTTTTTTAATACGAGTAGCGTTATCTAACTTCCATTCTTTTGGGACATCTCCGGATATAATTTATTTTCTGAAAATAATTCCTAATGGAACAACAATCTCATTTCTAATTTCCTTGAAGATTCTTGGAGGCCAACCGTCAGGCACTGGTGTTTTATTAACTGAGTTTTTCTATACATTTTTTATTTTATCTTATTTTTTATATTTAGTAATAAATTTCCCCTACACTTCTCACAGGCTTCAGTTAGAACTTCTTTTTGAGGTGTTTTGTTTATGAATACCGAGCTAAAATAATTGTTTAAAATATCGTACATTCTCTCATTCAAATTGACCGTCAGCAGTTAATAATGGGCCAATGTGATTCCTAACAACCATTTTATCTCTATTGTAACTTTAGAATTTTTTAGGATTCTCTTTGGATTTATCAGCGATATTTATTTTATATTATAGATTTCTTTTTTGACTATCTTTTTTAAATCCGTCTGTATTATGACATAACTTTGATAGTCATTAGGTGCAACAGAACACTTGTATTTCTTATAAGCCTGTCTATTTTTAGCAATACTTTTTCAGTTTCTTTGTCAGGCCATTTTGGGCTAGCCTAATTTGGGAGGTAGTCTGTCTCACATCTGATCCACAGGGCCTTCGCTTAATTTTGGCTACCAGCCAGTAAGCTAGAGCTCCTGACGTAGTCCTATGAACTAAGCTTTACTACATTAAATATTTTAGATACACAACTATTTACCTTTTTTAAAGCTTGAATCTAAATTGCTCTCACTACTTACAATGGTTTCACCGACTTCTACATCGGTTATCTTGCTTCCGTGGCTAGTAATCAATAGGTCGAGTATGTTTTAAGGGTTCTTTTACGTGCTGAACTAAGTAATTGTCACAGTGAAAATTTATCAAGCCACTACCTATATTACCATGTTCGAGGGTCGTCTAATCAATGTCAGTAAATTTGAAACCCCCAATTATCAGTAAGTCCCGGTTAAAGAAATTAGAAAAATCTTGAAACAACAGCGTCATCTGTTGATAATGCCTATATATTACATCTTCATTCACCTTTTATCCATTTGCTTAGGATAACTGTACTCATAAAATATCATATGCATCCCGTTTTATTATCTTTGATACATAGGTATGGGTACTGCTTTTAATGTGTTCAAGTCCTGTAATATTAAATTCAGCCTCAAAATCATAACTGTTTAACCATGCCTAAGCTATCCCTATCATATCGAGATTTTCACTTTTGATATAGGCCTAGATTTCTTGAAAAAATTCTAATAATATGAGCATTAAGTTACATGCTTTTAGAAAATCGTGATTATTTCTTTCTGACTCGTTGTGACTCTCTACACCATGCCCTACATCGTAATTTTTTTCTTTAGTGACACCTTGCTTTACACTGATATTTGGTCCTGCAGTAACTTTCGGTGCCTCATAGACATTATGTCCCTCATTCTTACCAGTATTCATACCAGTGCCACCCCACTGGTTAGTGAAGTGGCTGGGCTGATGTATGATTGCTGGGGCACGAAGACTTATTTTGTTCATCTGGTGCCCCCCCCCCCCCGGAATTGCTTCATGAACATTTGGTCCCTCATGGACATTCTGTCACTGTTCTATACTAACCATTTATCGTTCGTTGTCATTCTGCCCGGCACTGACATTTAGTTTTTTACTATTGCCTCGTCGTACATAGAAATTTTGTCCTTCACTGACATCTCATCCTAATGTGACATTTTGTCATTTTCTGACATCACTTCCTAAAGTTATATTTTGCTTTCCTTTGACATCCTACCATGATATTTTGCCCTTCACTGACATTGCATTCTATTGTAATATTTTGTCCTTCATTGACATTATATTCTAAAGTGATATTTTGTCCACTGAAATTTTATCCTAAAGTGATATTTTTCCTACACTGACATATTGCTCTTTATTAAGCTTCGCCCTATTCTGTTATCCCCAGTATACTCTATCCCCCCCTACTCCCTGAGATTCTACCTCAAAAAAGGAACTTAATACAAATTCCCACAATGAGGTTTATAAGAACATCTTCGCCTCTGCGAGTAAGGTGGATTCCATCAGAAACATAAAGGTCATGACACCTGAAAGATACCAAGGATCAAGAAAGTAATATCCCAGTTGTGAGCTGAACTGTGACATCATCTCATTCATCCCTATGGCTCAAATGTTCAAACACGAACCTGTGTAGATCCTCGGAAGGATCCCACAGACTACGTGGCTGCTCTCACGCTCTTTCATCTCCTGAAGGAGGATCTTATAATTCTGAATAAGTTCCTGTGATCTCACCCTACCCATTCGTTACTTCCCATATGAACAATAGTAACCGTGTTCGTCCGTATTTCCTCCCTGATGGTCTGGATACAATCGGCGATTGCACGACCCGGTTGACATACAAGCTTGTAACGTCGTTTAGTCTTCCACTGCAGGATGTCGTCATAACCATGGAGTACCCCACTACCAAGAAATTCTGATGTTCAGCCACTTCATCCCCCAGCAGAGCAAAATGATTGGCTAGAGTTAGCGGTTGCTCTGCAGGGCACCCATTTACCAAACTCTGGCTCGACGAACGAGACCCCACGGAACACCACTCGCTCACAGCAGCGGCGGAAGTGTAAGAGACGGGACGCTCTTTGGGTTGTGGAAGGGATTCACCCTTCTCACAGAACGCACTCTTGAGAAGACGAATTCCCTCCTTAAACATCCTCCAGATTCACACAACCTTCACAAGCCATTTCGCTCCTCCTTCGGCAATACAAACGGCAAAGAGAAAATATAAAGAAGCAAAAACGGACACTAAATAAACTAGATACACAAAACTTATTCTGGTTACCTTATACTATTAATCCTAGCTTTGGAGTACAGTAGCAGACTTCTGTTTTGATTCTTAATAACTAGATCACTACACTATACCTTAAATCCCGTGATGACGTACGCACTAATTAACAAACAATATGCTTAAATTCAACAAGATCTATATATTGAAATCCTTGATCTTTTTGTTATCATTATAACTATAATTATCATTATCACCGTTATCATTATCATCATTATCGTTATCATTATTATTTCCACTGTTAAGCTCTTCTCTCCTAAAATTTTGGAGCTTAATTTACAGTACGAACTTCAAAAATGCTAAAAAAAAAAAAAAAAAAAAAAAAAAAAAAAAAAAAATTAAACCTCACCATCTTACCAATAAACTCACTAAAATATCCATTAACTACTGTAGTTGTATACTCAGGAACACTAGATCACAAGAAACAAGAGCTCTAAATAACATTACTACATTTGAAATAAAAGCAAACAAAATTTTGTATCACGCTATGACTAGATTAAATATTTACCTTTATAACAACCCTACAAAAAACACTATAATTAAGATTAAATATTTACCTTTACCTCATATTTTATTCTATGCGCTGTGACAGACTATATAAATTATTCAATGGAGCCCGTAAAAATCCTTTGGTTTAATGGGCTTAGCCTGTATAATTGATTATGCTGTCAATTAAGCTGAACCGTTTCATAAACTAAATACAATATATATATATGTATCTATGTATAAGTATTAGTTTACGTATGCGTGTACGTATGTATATATGTATGTATGTGTGCATGCATGTATGTATGCATGTATGTATGCATGTATGTATGTATATATGTATGTGT
>NC_134778.1:87214963-87222463 GCF_046742065.1 Oratosquilla oratoria
ATTCCTTATATCTGCAATACCTTCCACAGTGCCTTCCTGTCTACCTTGTCATAAGCCTTTTCCAAATCCATATAGACCCCAAAAACATCCTTACCTTTTCCTACAGCATTCTCACATATCTGTCTTACCCCAGAAATATGATCCACGCAACCTTTACCCGTCCTAAACCCACACTATTCCTCACCTATTACTCCCTCTGTTCCTCTCCTAATCCTCTCAATCAAAACCCTTCCATAAACCTTGTCAGCTACACTCAACAAATCGATCCCTCTGAAAATACTATACTCACACTTGTCCCCTTTTCCCTTGTGAAGTGGAATTATACAGGCACTCTACTATCGTTTAAACAAACATTAAACAACCTCACCAACCAGTCCACCACTGAATCTCCCTTTTTTAGACACTGTGCATGACACCCCTCTAATCCAGATGCCTTAGCTGCTCTCGCAAGACATGGAAATTTACTCGATCTACTGA
This sequence comes from Oratosquilla oratoria, assembly GCF_046742065.1. Classification (NCBI taxonomy): domain Eukaryota; kingdom Metazoa; phylum Arthropoda; class Malacostraca; order Stomatopoda; family Squillidae; genus Oratosquilla; species Oratosquilla oratoria. The sequence goes on from NC_134778.1 coordinate 87,215,441, forward strand.
TCACTAACCTCGAAAGTATGATAACCGATGTAGAAGTTGATGACATTATTGCAAATAGCGATCACAACTTAATTCAAACTATTAAAAAAGTTTAGAATAGATACTTGTGTTTCTAAAATACCCGATTTCAGTAAAGCTCAGTTCATAGGACTACGTCAGAAGCTTCAGCTTACAGATTGTGAGGAAAAATTAAGCAAAAGACCTGTAGATCATATGTGGAAAATATTTTTAAATACTCTTGAGATCATTCATACCTACATTCCATTTAAGGACAGACGTCCAACAAATCAGGCCCGCCCAAAATGGCTTGACAAAGAAACTGAAAAAGTATTGCTAAAAAGAGACAGGCTTATAATATAAGTGCTCGGGTGCATCTAATGACTATCAAAGTTATGTATAAATACAGAGAGAGTTAAAAAACACAATAAAAAAAACGAAAACGACAATATAAAATGAATATCGCTGATAAATCCAAAGAGAACCCCAAAGAATTCTATAGTTTTATTAGAGACAAAAAGGTTATTAGGAATCACATTGGTCCACTATTATCTGCTCAAAGTCAACTTGAATATTCAAATGAAGGAATGTGCGATATTTTAAACAATCATTTAAGCTCAGTATTCGTAAACAAAACACCTAAAAGTGAACTCCAAACTGAAACCTGTAAAAAGTCTAGGGTGCACTTACTACGGCAAATATAACAAAAGAAAAATCAAAAGGTGTATAGAAAAACTCAAAGTAAATAAAACATCAGGGCCTGACGGTTGGCATCCAAGAATCTTATAGGAAATGAAAAATGAGATTCTTCCATTTGAAACAATTTAAGAAATCCATAATATCCGGAGATGCCCAAAGAGGATGGAAGCTAGCTAACTTTACTCCCATATTCAAAAAAGGTGACAAAAAGAAACCAAATAACTACAGGCCTATAAGTTTGACTTCAATCGTAGAAAAAATTATGGAAACTATCATCAGAGATGCTATCGAACATCATTTAGAAAGTAACTGTTTGATAAATGATAGACAGCATGGATTCAGACGGAAACGTTCTTGCATGACTTACTCAAATTTTACAACACATTCATCTGGAATTATGACAAAAGAAACAATATAGATTTAATATATCTAGACTTTGCAAAAGCTTTTGATACCATCTCCCACGGAAGACTACTTACTAAATTAGCTTCACACGGAATAAGTGGTAGTCTATTAAGTTGGAATAGTAATTGGTTGAATGATCGAAAACAGCGTTGTTTTAAATGGAAAATCTTCTAGATGGAAAAATGTTACGAGTGGAGTTCCTCAAGGTTCCATTTTGGGCCACTTCTTTTCATAGTATATATATATGATGTAGACCACGGACTAGAATTTATTGTTTCAAAATTTGCTGATGATACAAAACTGTGCGGAATGGCAAATGATCACTTAAACCAATTAGATATTCAATAAGATTTAGGTAAATTACAGCACATAGGTAAAAATAACAGTAAGTGCGATTACAAGTTATTTGGAAATTCATTAACAAAAGTGAATAGTGAGAAGGATCTCGGCGTAATTATCAGTAACGATCTCAAATCATCTAAGCAGTGTATTTCAGCCTCAGAGAAAACAAATAAGATTCTAGGACTGATTGCGCGATCTTTTGACTTCAAAAGTCCATCTCTCATTAACAAGCTATATAAACCGTTAGTTCGTCCACATTTGGAATATGCTGTGTCTGTATGGTCACCGAATCTGATTGAAGAATTTGACAGATTGAAAAAAGTACAACGGCGGGCCACAAAACTGATTCCAAATAAAAAAAAAATAAAACATATGACAATCGACTAAAACATATGAATCTGTTTTCCCTAAAAAAGCGTAGACTCAGAGGTGACTTAATACAGGTCTTTAAGATTCTAAAGGGAATTGATAACATTAAAAGTGACAAAATTTTCACACTGAATGAGAATCAGACAAGAAACAATAGTCTCAAACTGTCAAACTGTGCGTATATAATCACACGTAGCTCAGTCGCTAGTGTCTTGACTTCGTGATTATATACGCACAGGTCAGGGCTCGAATCGCTTGGCAGAGCTTCTAAAAATGTTCAATATGTCTTTAACATACACAATTTGTCGGAAGGCTCGCCTAATACGGGGATTGGATGAAAATGAGACTAGATCTTCTGATGTTACGTGAATCCATCGCACGTAGCTCAGTCGCTAGCGTCTTGACTTTGTGATTATATACGCACAGGTAAGGGTTCGAATCCCTTGGCAGAGCTTCTAAATATATATATATATATATATATATATATATATATATATATAATATATATATATATATATATATATATATACACAGTGGAACTCACTTAACGAGCATAATTCGTTCCCATATCTTATTAGTAATGCAAAAACAATCGATTAGGGAAACAGTTTTTCCCATAGGAAAATGCGATACTGCGTCCCATGATTAACATAAAATACCCCAAAATGAAATGTAATAATATCAAAAATATTTTAACTATATAAGCATAAAACAAAATATATATATATATATATATATATATATATATATATATATATATATATATATATATATATATATATATATATATATATATACAGGAAGTGATCATTGGAAAGAATAATCAACAAAATAAAATAAAAACAAATATAAATACTATTGCAATTTATGAAAAAAGTAGCCCCTAGCGCAAGGAAGACGGAGACAAGGGGAGGATTACTGAGGTAAAGTAGAATATTCCATCAAGGGAGATTATTCTTCACTCGCTGCTATAATAGTCTCGACCGACTCACTAGATTTGAATATTTTAGAAACACTGGCATAACTGGCACCTTCTTTATATATCTTTTTCACTAGAAAGTTGTTTAGAGACATTTGTTTTTGTCTACGCTTCAAAATTTGACGAAAATGCCTTATTAGGGTAATACTTCTCAATTTACGGTGAAAGTTTCCCATGTTTTAAGCGTCTCCCTTATTGCACTGGAAGGTTCCTATGCTGCAGCTGTTACCACTTCCTCCCCTGATGAAATCTCCATGATTTATTGAGAATGCAACTCCATAAGTTCTTCGGTGGTCAGCTCCTGTCTATGCTTTTTCACAAGCTCGTCTAAGTCGTTGTTATCCACCTCCAGCCCCTTGGTCTTGGCCAAAGACACAATCTTTCTTGGAACTACAGGCTCCATAAGGCACGGACTCGAAACCCTCAAAATCGCATTCGACAAGGCTGTCCGGTCAAAGCTATCTTTCCAAGCCGAAATAAGGGTTTCTCTTTGGTGACCTCCTCCCATGTCTTTTTGATTATCTTGAGGCAGCCAATAATGTGGAAGTGGTCTTTCCAAAATTCTCTGAGAGTGAGACTGATCCCCTTCAGTCACCTAAAAAACAACACTTCGAAAAGCGCTTCAGTGTAGAGCTTCTTAAAAGTTTGAGATGACCTGCTGTGTCCATGGGACTGGAGTAAAAGAGTGGTGTTGGGAGGCAGGTAAACTGAATTCTTGATGAATTGAAAATTAATCAAGAAAGCTCTTCATTTAGACTTGGAGGGAAATGGGCAGCAGCGTTGTCCATAACAAGTAAGACATGATGTGGGCCAGATTCATCTCAAGCATATTTTTTATCACATAAGAACCAAACCACCTCATTGATCCAATCAGTGAAAAGGTCATGGTGTCATTCAAGTCTTGCTCTTACGACCTCCAGCATCACATATAGCCTCGCTCTTCTGTACTTTACACATCTTGAAGGCTTGTGGATTTCCTTTCTGAATTGGCAAACGAGTAGCGGTGTCATTTTCAAACTGTTCGTTTGCATTGGATACAAAAACAAGCAGCATGAGACGGTCTTTCATTGGCTCCGTGGCCGGGCAATGCTTTCCCCTCTGGTGCGTATATAGGTTTGCCTTTCAGCATCTTCTTCCAGAAGAGATCCGTCGCGTTCCAATTAATTTTAAAAAACAAAAAAACCTGCTACCGCAGGAAAGCCTCAGAATCCACAAGCTTCCTAAAGTCGGCCGATGAAGTTTCTCTGCTGCCCTATGTCAAAGCATTGCTTCTTCTCCGCTTGCCTCACAACGATGTGGATGGAAGGTTCTCTCTTTTATGTTGTCCGTTGCTGCTCCTGGCACCTTCTTAACGTGTTCGACGAAAATTACTTTTGCCTTCTCACCAATATTATGCTCTCGTTAATAGTGTCTCTTGCATTTGCTTCTCATTGATCCATATTGAGAAGCAAAATTTCTCAACAATGTCAAGTTCTAATTATCACCCAGAAGTTATTTCAGCTATGTCGATGAAACTTTGTCAGTGTAATCACTGGTCCCCATGTGTATGATGCATGCAAAAAAAATTCTTATTTTTTTTTTACAGGTGGCGCTAGATGTCACTTAAATCTGCAAGATGGCCATGGAGAAGATTAAGCGTTCGCAGCGTGATTAAATTCCTGCATTTGAAGGGTTACAGTGCCCGGCAAATCCATGATTAAAATGAAGGCTGTCTATGCGTAGATTAATTTGGCCGTCATATGACACTGTTGTGGAGATGGAAAAGGGAATTTCCAAAACTGGTCACAAGTCTCCTCACAGACGACCGCAAGAAACTGGACGACCATCATTCACGGGACAGTGCGGCCCACAGTGAAGAAAGTGGTAGGATCTTTATCCTGAAAAGAGCCGACGAATAAACCATCCACGTGAATTCATGCTTGAGACTGGTCTTAGTTACCGGGCAGTGTGTGGAAAAATTATTCACGAACGGAATTGCAACATGTATTAAGTGTCTGCACCGCTGGGTTCCGCGCATACTGACTCCTCTCCAAAGGCAAACCACGGCATGGTGTGGACCTGTCGAGGCAGATTGTTGACTCTTTTGGAGCAGGTATGAAGAGGATGTCTTTGTGTCGTCTGGTAAACTACGGGACGAAAGTTGAATCTATCTGTATGATCCAGAGACAAAAGAGAAGAGTAAGGAGTTGAATCACACCACATTCTACTCCCCCCAAGAAGGCTTAATAGTGGCAGGAAAGTCCGCAGGGAAGGTCATGTTTGTCGGTTTTTTGGGACAGTCGTAGATGTCTGTTCTCACAGACTACCTTGCATAAGGGTACAGACCATCACTAGCACATACTACGTGTACACCTGTCTGATTAAGTTGTGAGATTGCTTCTGAAGAAGAAACGTCGCGGTTTATGACCTTACCAAAGGAGTCCGTTCCTTGCCGGCAATGCACCCGCTCAATCATCTCAAGCTGCGGTTGTCGAGAAAGCAAGGCGATGTGGTTATGAAGTCTTGCCACATCCGCCCTATTTTCCCCGATCTCGGCCCCCAAGCTACTTTTTCTATGTTCCCCGAGAGGAAAAATCCATTTTCGGGGTCGGCTGGATTTGATGACACAGATGACGTCATTCACGAGTGTGGAAAACAATGGTTTTTTCAACGCAATTTTCAGGGACTTTTACAAACGGCGAACCGCGGGAAGGTCAGAAACCCGATAAGAGAAATGTGTGAAATCTGGACGATGACTGTATTAGAGAATCTCTTAAGTACAAAAAAAAAAAAAAATGAAAGTTTCCAACTTGTTTACTGGACGGTCATAAATTAAAACTATATATAACATAAAACTGTATGCACTAAGTATAAATATAAAAAAACACACATTGACTTCACCGACATGCTTGAACACCACCTGAAGAAAAGAAAAATTCTTGGAATTCCGAGCGCTTTCGTGATATTTTCAACCTATTCAAAGGATTACAATAGAATGTTTGGATGCATTGATATATATTATATATTATATATATATAGTGAGTGATGATATATATATACATCTATATATATATTTTATATATTTATTATACATATATAATTACTTGAGATATATTTATGTATACTAGATATTAATATATATATGATATATATTATACTTATATATACATTACATTAATATATATATACAATTATTTATTATATTTATATTTATACAGTTATATATACATATATATACATATATATACATATATTAGTTACATATATATACATATATATATATAATGTATATTATCATACCATACATAACCATACATTACATATACATTTTTTCCAAGGCTTTTTCTCCCCACTTCCAAGGAGAGGTAGCCAAAAAGGGATAAGGCATAAAAACACTCCCACCCATTTCATCCCATAAAATACCACTCCACACCCCTCCCACCCTCCCTCTCATCTGAGCACCTCCTGGATTGACGGGTCATCCCTGCACCCTGCCCACCGCCCTGGGTCAGAAGCAGTGTCGCAAGACTCAGTACATCCACAGCGAGGCCGCTTCATTTAATCGGCGACCCCCCTCTCGTTCCCCCTTTGCATAAGGCGAGGACGGGGAGAAATTCCTTCGGGCTGCGGTCCAAATTTACTCACACATACTACCCCACCCCACCCTGCCCATTACTCCTCATGCTTCACAACATCATTCCATATACAACCATTCTCCAATCACCACATGTACTTCAGTCCTCTCCCTTCCTTCCTCAACAGACATTCCCCTCTTCCCCAAAGCCCCCTTCACCCCATCCAACCACCTCATCCTAGGACGTCCCCTCCTGGTTCACTCCCTCCACATCTGCCTTCCCCCACCCACTATTCCAATAGTCAAAACAACACACAAACAAACCCCATATACCCCCCCAACCAAATAAAAACCCACCACCCACACACCCCCCCCCACCATAATTCAACCCATTACACTTCTCACCACCTCATATTACACTATCTAACCATCCTAGTACCCCCCACCCATAGCATTCTCATAAACCATACCACACCCCAAACACATTCAAACTCCCTTCATTCATCTTCCTCTTATGTTCCACGTTTTCTGCCCCAAACAGTTCTTTTGGCACAATCACCTCTTACATACCGTCTTCCCTCTTCTCATCCATTCCCCAAATGTCAAATCCCTACATATACACTCTTTATACCACCCCCACCCCACCAAGGCATATACTCGCTTCTCTCAATCTACCATT
>NC_134778.1:87227463-87238514 GCF_046742065.1 Oratosquilla oratoria
TATATGTATAAGGTCTTTGTATAGATATATGGTATTTTGTATATGAATATAGGTATAGATATGTATTTTGTGATTATGTATTATGTGTAATACAGGTTTAGGAGAAATGTCAATGTAAAGTGTTGATTATACATATATGGAGTTATATATGGGAGTTCCTGGAAAGAATCGTAGTGGAGAGTTGATGGTGGAAATGTGTCTAGAAAGAGAGTTGATGATAGCAAATACAGTGTTTCGGACGAAAGTCAAGCATAAGTACCCATGGGAGAGGGTGGGGGAGGGAAGGGTGGTAGATAGAGCGCTAATGGATTATGTAGTGGTAAATAGGATTATGATAGGAAGAGTTAAGGATGTACATGTGCTAAGGGGAGGGGTGGGGGAATATCAGATCATTTTTTGGTGGAAGGTAAGTGAGAGTGGAGGATAGATGGAGAAGAGGAAAGGGACAAAAGGTAGGGAGGTTCTTAGAGTGAACTCCTTGAACGAAAAGGAAAAGGAGAAGGAGCACGAAACGAAGCTGAAGGAGGAGTGGGAGGGAGTAAAGGATAGAGCAGAGATGGGTGTGGAGGAGGAATGGGGATGGTTCAAGGAGGGAGTCTTAAAGTGTGCAAGGATGGTGTGTGGAACAAGAAGGACAGGGGGAAATAGAAGAAAGGGTAGTGAATGGTGGGATGAGGAAACAAAGAAGGTTGTAGAAGAGAAGAAGCGAGCATTCACAGATTGGTTACAAAAGAGGACGGGGGAGTCATATGAGACGTACAAAGAAAAGAAAAGAGAAGTAAAGCAAAAGGTAAAGGAGGCAAAGAGGAGAGCAGATGTGAAATGGGGTAGGAGTATGACAGAAAATTTTGAAAGTAATAAAAAGATGTTTTGGAAAGAAATTAAGAGAGGAAGAGGAGGCGAATCAAGTAGGGAAGAAAAGGTAAAAGGTACAGATGGAGAGATTATAATGGAAGAGATGGCAGTGAGGGGAAGATGGGCAGAATATTTTAGGGAGTTGCTAAATGTGAAGGAGGATAGGGAAGGAAAGATAGCTGCAGTGGGAAATGCGAAGAAAATGAGAGTGATGAGTGAGGAGAATGGAGGAGAAATAAGGAAGGATGAGGTGAAGGCAGTTGTAAAGATGATGAAAGCAGGTAAGGCACCTGGTCTGGATGGATGTCATGCAGAATGTCTGAAAAAGGGAGGTTCAGTGATGGTGGATGGTTGGTGAGGTTATTTAATGTTTGCTGGAGAGAGGGTAGAGTACCGGAGGACTGGAGTAGTGCCTGTATAGTTCCTCTTTACAAGGGAAAAGGGGACAAGTGTGAATGTAGTAGTTTCAGAGGGATTAGCCTGTTGAGTGTAGTAGGGAAGGCTTATGGGAGGATCTTAATTGAGAGGATTAGGAGAGGAACAGAAGGAGTAATTGGTGAGGAACAGTGTGGATTTAGGAGGGTAGAGGTTGTGTAGATCAGATCTTTGTGGTAAGACAGATATGTGAGAAAGCTATAGGAAAGGGGAAGGATGTTTTTTGGGCTTTTATGGATCTGGAAAAGGCTTATGATAGGGTAGACAGAAAGGCACTGTGGGAGGTTATGCAGATTTATGGGATAGGAGGAAAGCTTTTGGGAGCTGTCAAGAGTTTTTATGAGAGTAGTAGAGCATGTGTTAGGATTAGAAATGGAGAGAGTGAGTGGTTTGAAGTAAAGGTGGGACTTCGTCAAGGATGCGTTATGTCGCCCTGGCTGTTCAACTTATACATGGATGGGGGTGGTGCGAGAGGTGAATGCTAGGGTAGTGAGTCAGGGATTGGAGATGGTTAAAGAAAATGGAGAAAAGTGGGAGGTGAGCCAGCTGTTGTTTGCGGACGACACTGCGCTTGTGGCAGGGTCAGAGGAGGGATTGAGGAAGCTGGTGGCAGAGTTTGGGAGAGTATGTGATAGAAGAAAGCTAAAGATAAATGTGGGTAAAAGTAAGGTGATGAGATGTACAAGGGGTGAAAGTGGCAGTAGACTGGAAGTGAACATTAAGGGAGAGCGACTGGAGGAAGTGGATAGTTTTAGATACTTGGGTGCAAGTGTAGCAGGAAAAGGTGGAGTGAAGGTGGAGGTAGAATGTAGATTGAGAGAAGCGAGTAAATGCCTTGGTGGTTTAAAGAGTGTAATGAGGAAAAGACATTTGGGAATGGATGCGAAGAGGAGACTGTATGAAGGAGTGATTGTGCCAACAGCACTGTATGGGGCAGAAACGTGGAACATAAGAGAAGAAGAGAGAAGGAGTTTGAATGTGTTTGAGATGAGGTGTCTGAGAAGTATGGTGGGGGTTACTAGGCTGGATAGAGTGAGAAATGAGGAGGTGAGGAGGAGAACAGGGGTGAAAAAGGATTTGGGAGATAGGGTTGATGAAAGAATATTAGGATGGTTTGGACACATGGAAAGAATGAGTGAAGAAAGACTAGTAAAAGAGGTATGGAAGGCAGATGTGGAGGGAGTGAACATGAGGGGACGTCCTAGGATGAGGTGGATGGATGGGGTGAAGGGGGCTTTGGGGAAGAGGGGAATGTCTGTTGAGGAAGGAAGGGAGAGGACGGAAGACAGAGGTGAGTGGAGAATGGTTGTATATGGATGATGTTGTGACTGCATGAGGAGGAATGGGCGGGGTGGGGGGTGGGGTAGTATGTGTGAGTAAATTTTGACGCAGCCCGAAGGGATTTCTCCCCGTCCTCGCCTTATATGCAAAGGGGGACGGAGAGGGGGGGTCGCCGATTAAATGAAGCGGCCTTGCTGTGGATGTACTGTGTCTTGCGACACTGCTTCTGACCCAGGGCGGTGGCAGGGTGCAGGGATGACCCGTCATCCAGGAGGTGCTCAGATGAGAGGAAGGGTGGGAGGGGTGTGGAGTGTATTTAGGGATGAAATGGGTGGGAGTGTTTTTATGCCTTTCCCTTTTTGGTACCTCCCTTGGAAGGGGGAAAAAGCCTTGGTATATGTATGTTGTATGTATGTATGTATGTATCTAATTATTTTTATATATGTTTATATATGTATATATATGTATAAATTGTATATTTTATTTTATATATGTATTTTTATGTATTTATGTATATATATATGTATATATGTATTAATATTAATTATGTATATATATATATTATATGTATATATATGTTTAATATTAATATTATTTATTATATATATATATATATATATATTATTATAAATGATACTTTTTGTATCCTTGAGATGTGAAATTATGAAAGCGCTCGGATTATATTTTTCTTATTCTCTGTGGTGTTCAGCATGTCGGTGTAGTATGTGTGTTTTTTTTATACTTTGTGCATAATTTATGTATATAGTGTAATTATGGAGTATGTAACAAGTGGAAACTTCATTTTTTTTTTTGTACTTAAGAGTGTATATACAGTCATCGTCAGATTTCAAAATCGTTTTGATTTCCGCGGTTCGCCGTTGTAAAAGTCTGAAATTGCGTTGGAAAACCATTGTTTCACCTCTTGAATGACGTCATCTGTGTCATCAAATGAGAATGGATATTTTCTCTCGGGGAACAAGAAAAAGTTGCTTGGGGAGGAGATCGGGAAAATAGGAGGATGTGGCAAGACTTCATAACCACATCGCCTTGCTTCACAACGAGCTTGAGATGATTGAGAGCGGTGCATTGCCGGCAAGGAGACGGATCTTTGGTAAGCATACCGCGAGTTTTTCTTAGAGCATCTCACAACTTATCAGAAGTGTACAGTAGTATGTGCTAGTGAGGTCTGACCTTTGCAAGGTAGAGTCTGTGAGACGACTCTACGACAGTCCCAAAAAAGACAACATGACCTTCCCTGCGGACTTCTGCACTTTAGCCTTCTTGGGGGGAGGAGGATGTGGAGATTAATCCTTACTCTTCTCTTTTGTCTCTGGATAACAGATAGATTCAACTTTCGTCGTAGTTACCAGGACCAAAGACATCCTCTTCATCCTGCTCCAAAAGAGTCAACATCTGCCTCGACAGGTATGCCGTGTTTGCCTTTGGAGAGGAGTCAGTATGCGCGGACCAGCGTGCTGACACTTTATAATGTGCAATTCGTCGTGAATAATTTTCCAACACACTGCGTAACTAAGACCAGTCAATGATCACGTGGATGGTTTATTCGTCGGTCTTTCAGGATAAGATCCTCCACTTTCTTCACTGTGGCGCACTGTCGTGAATGATGGTCGTCCAGTTTTGGGTCGTCTGTGAGAGACGTGTGACCAGTTTGGAAATTCCTTTTCATCTCACAACCAGTGTCATATGACGGCCAATTTATCACCATAGACAGCCTTCATTTAATCATGGATTTGCGGGCACTGTAACCCTTCAAATGCAGGAATTTAATCACGCTGCGAACCTTAATCTTCTCCATCTTGCAGATTAGTGACATCTAGCGCCACTGTAAAAAAAAATAAGAATGTTTTGCACATCATACACATGGGGACCAGTGATTACACTGAAAAGTTTCATCGACATAGCTGAATAACTTTCTGGGTGATAATTAGAACTTGACATTGTTGAAAATTTGCTTCTCATATGGATCAATGAGAAGCAAATGCAAGGGACACTATTAACGAGAGCATAATTTGTGAGAAGGCAAAAGTAATTTTCGTCGAACACGTTAAGAAGGTGCCAGGAGCAGCAACGGACAACATAAAAGAAGAACCGTCATCCACATCGTTGTGAGGGGAGAAGAAGCAAGCTTTGAAATAGGCAGCAGAGAACTTCATCGGCGACTTTAGGAAGCTTGTGGATTCTGAGGCTTTCCTGCGGTAGCAGGTTTAATTGGAACGCGACGGTCTTTTCTGGAAGAAGATGCTGAAGGAAACCTATAAAACAGCGGAGGAGAAGGCATTGCCCGGATATAAACCAATGAAAGACCGTCTCATGCTGCTGTTTTGTGCCTATGCAATCGGCGATTTGAAAGTGAGACTGTTGTTCGTTTACCATTCAGAAAATCCACGAGACTTCAAGAAGTGTAAAGTCCAGAAGAGCAGGCTAAGTGTGATGTGGAGGTTAAGAGCAAGACTTGAATGACACATGATTTTACTGATTGGATCAATGAGGTGTTTGGTTTTTTGTGAAAAAAATATGCTTGAGATGAATCTGCATCATGTTTACTTGTTATGGACAACGTGCTGCCATCCTCCAAGTCTAAATGAAAGAGCTTCTTGATAAATTTCAATTCATCAAGATTCAGTTCCTGCCTCCCAACACACTCTTTTACTCAGTCATGGACAGCAGGTCATCTCAAACTTTAAGAAGTTACACTGAAGTGCTTTCGAGTGTTGTTTTTAGGTGACTGAGGGGATCAGTCTCACTCTCAGAGAATTTTGGAAAGACCACTTCACATTGGCTGCCTCAAGATAATCAAAAAGACATGGGAGGAGGTCACCAAGAGAACCCTTATTTCGGCTTGGAAGAAGCTTTGACGGACAGCCTTGTCGAATGCGATTTTGAGGGTTTGAGTCCGTGCCTATGGAGCCTGTAGTCGAAGAGATTGTGTCTTTGGCCAAGACCAAGGGGCTGGAGGTGGAAAAAAACGATTAGACGAGCTTGTGAAAGCATAGACAGGAGCTGACCACGAAGTTATGGAGTTGCATTCTCAATAAATCATGGAGATTTCATGAGGGGAGATGGGTAACAGCTGCAGCATAGAACCTTCCAGTGCAATAAGGGAGACGCTTAAAACATGGGAAACTTTCACGTAAGTTGAGAAGTATTACCCTAATAAGGATTATATGTCATTACATATTTTTTTAAGGATAATGCTGTCATTTTGTCAAATTTTGAGGTAGACAAAAAAACAAATGTCTTAAAACTTTCTAGTGAAAAAGATATATAAGAAGGTGCAGTTATGGCCAGTGTTCTAAATATTCAAATCTAGTGAGTCGGTCGAGACTATTATAGCAGCGAGTGAAGAATAATTCCTGATGGAATTTTCTACTTTTACCTCAGTAATTCCCCTTGTTCCGTCTTCCTTGCGCTAGGGGCTACTTTTTTTTTGAATATTATTTGTATTTATATTGTTTTATTGTATTTTGTTGATTTATATTATATATATATAACTCTGTATATATATATTTATTTTTGTTTTATGCTTAAATAGTTAAAATATATATTTTTGATATTATACATTTATTTTGGGGTATTTTATGTTAATCATGGGACGCATTATCGCATTTTCCTATGGGAAAAACTGTTTCCTAATCGATTGTTTTTGCATTTCATAAGATTGGGAACGAATTATTGCTCGTTAAGTGAGGTTATTCCACTGTTATATATATATATATATATATATATATATATGTTATATATATATATATATATATATCTATTTATATATATATAATATATATTTAGAAGCTTGCCAAGGGATTCGAACCTTACCTGTGCGTATATAATCACAAGTCAAGTCGCTAGCGACTGAGCTACGTGCGATGGATTCACGTAACATCAGAAGATCTAGTATTTTCATAATCCCCGTATTAGGCGAATTCCGACAAGTTGGTATGTTAAAGACATATTGAAATTTTTAGAGCTCTGCCAAGCGATTCGAGCCCTGACCTGTGCGTATATAATCACGAAGTCAAGACACTAGCGATGAGCTAGTGTGTGATTATATACGCACAGTTTGACAGTTTCAGACCATTGTTTCTGGTCAGATTCTCATTCAGTATGAAAATTTGGTCACTTTTAATGTTATGAATTCCCTTTAGAATCTTAAAGACCTGTATTAAGTCACCTCTGAGTCTACACTTTTTTAGGTAAAACAAATTCATATGTTTTAGTCGATTTTCGTATGATTTATTTTTTTTTTATTTGGAATCAGTTTTGTGGCTCGCCGTTGTACTTTTTCCAATCTGTCAATGTTTCCAATGAGATTCGGTGATCATACGAAAACAGCATATTCCAAATGTGGACAAACTAACGATTTATGTAGCTTGTTAATGAGTGATGGACTTTTGAAATCAAAAGATCGCTCAATCAGTCCTAGAATTTTTTTTTCTTATTTGTTTTCTCTGAGGCTAAAATACACTGCTTAGATGATTTGAGATCGTTACTGATAATTACGCTGAGATCCTTTTCACTATCCACTTTTGTTAACGAATTTCCAAATAACTAGTAATTGTACTTACTGTTATTTTTTCCTATGTGCTGTAATTTACCTAAATCTTATTGAATATCTAATTGGTTTAAGTGATCATTTGCCATTCCGCACAGTTTTGTATCATCAGCAAATTTTGAAACAATAAATTCTAGTCCGTGGTCTACATCATATATATATACTATGAAAAGAAGTGGCCCAAAATGGAACCTTGAGGAACTCCACTCGTAACATTTTTCCATCTAGAAGATTTTCCATTTAAAACAACGCTGTTTTCGATCATTCAACCAATTACTATTCCAACTTAATAGACTACCACTTATTCCGTGTGAAGCTAATTTAGTAAGTAGTCTTCCGTGGGAGATGGTATCAAAGCTTTTGCAAAGTCTAGATATATTAAATCTATATTGTTTCTTTTGTCATAATTCCAGATGAATGTGTTGTAAAATTTGAGTAAGTCATGCAAGAACGTTTCCGTCTGAATCCATGCTGTCTATCATTTATCAAACAGTTACTTTCTAAATGATGTTCGATAGCATCTCTGATGATAGTTTCCATAATTTTTTTTCTAGGATTGAAGTCAAAACTTATAGGCCTGTAGTTATTTGGTTTCTTTTTGTCACTTTTTTTGAATTATGGGAGTAAAGTTAGCTAGCTTCCATCCTATTTGGGCATCTCCGGATATTATGGATTTCTTAAATTTGTTTCAAATGGAAGAATCTCATTTTTCATTTCCTATAAGGATTCTTGGATGCCAATCCGTCTGGCCCTGATGTTTTATTTACTTTGAGTTTTTTCTATACACCTTTTGATTTTTCTTTTGTTATATTTGCCGTAGTAAGTGCATAGACTTTTTACAGGTTTCAGTTGGAGTTCACTTTTAGGTGTTTTGTTTACGAATACTGAGCTTAATGATTGTTTAAAATATCGCACTGGTTCCTTCATTTGAATATTCAAGTTGACTTTGAGCAGATATAGTGGACCAATGTGATTCCTAATAACCTTTTTGTCTCTAATAAAACTATAGAATTCTTTGGGGTTCTCTTTGGATTATCAGCGATATTCATTTATATTGTCGTTTTCGTTTTTTTTATTGTGTTTTTTAAATCTCTCTGTATTTATACATAACTTTGATAGTCATTAGATGCACCCGAGCACTTATATTTATAAGCTGTCTCTTTTTAGCAATACTTTTTCAGTTTCTTTGTCAAGCCATTTTGGGCGGGCCTGATTTGTTGGACGTCTGTCCTTAAATGGAATGTAGGTATGAATGATCTTAAGAGTATTTAAAAAATATTTTACATATGATCTACAGGTCTTTTGCTTAATTTTTCCTCACAATCTGTAAGCTGAAGTTCTGACGTATCCTATGAATTGAGCTTTACTGAAATCGGGTATTTTAGAAACACAAGTATCTATTCTAAACTTTTTTATAGTTTGAATTAAGTTGTGATCGCTATTTGCAATAATTTCATCAACTTCTACTCGGTTATCATACTTTCGAGGTTAGTGATCAGTAGATCGAGTAAATTTCCATGTCTTTGCGAGAGAGCTAAGGCATCTGGATTAGAGGGGTGTCATGACAGTGTCTAAAAAAGGGAGATTCAGTGGTGGACTGGTTGGTGAGGTTTGTTTAATGTTTGTTTAAACGATAGTAGAGTGCCTGTATAATTCCACTTCACAAGGGAAAAAGGGGATAAGTGTGAGTGTAGTATTTTCAGAGGATCGATTTGTTGAGTGTAGCTGACAAGGTTTATGGGAGGGTTTTTGATTGAGAGGATTAGGAGAGGAACAGGGGAGTAATAGGTGAGGAATAGTGTGGGTTTTGGACGGGGTAAGGTTGCGTGGATCATATTTCTGGGGGTAAGACAGATTATGTGAGAATGCTGTAGGAAAAGGTAAGTTTTTTTTGGGGTCTATATGGATTTGGAAAAGGCTTATGACAAGGTAGACAGGAAGGCACTGTGGAAGGTATTGCAGATATAAGGAATAGGAGGGAATGCTGTTAAAACAGTCAAGAGTTTTTACGTGAGTAGTAGAGGTGTGTTAGAATAGAATGAGAGATGAGTGGTTTGAGGTAAAGGTGGGTGGAACTTCGCCAGGGATACGTTATGTCGCCTTGGTGTTCCATTTTATCATGGATGGGGTGGTGACGAAAGGTAATGGCAGGGTAATGGGCCGGGGATTGGAGGATGATTTAAGAAAATGGAGAAAAATGGGAGATAAGCAGTCATTGTTTGCTGACGACACTGCGCTTGTGGCTGGATCAGTGGAGGGATTAAGGAATTTAGTGATAGAGTTTGGGAAAGTGTATGAAAGAAGAAATAGAAGATAAGTGTGGGTAAAAGTAAGGTAATGAGATGTAACACGGGGAGAAGTAGCAGCAAATTGGAAGTGAGTATTAAGGGATGAAATTGTTGATATTGAGATACTTGGGTGCGAATATGGTGGGAAAGAGGATTGGAGGTGGAGGTAGAATTTATAATTAAGGGAAAAAGTAAATGCCCTGGGGGTGATTAAAATGTGCAATGAGGAATTAAAGGTAGACAATTGGTAATGGATGCTAAGAGAAGATTGTTGACAAAGGGTATCGTGTAAGGACTATATGGGATGAAACATGGAACATAAGGAAAGGAGGAGTTCAAATGTGTTTGAGATGAGGTGCCTGAGAAGTATTGTAGAAGGTACTAGGCTGGATAGAAGTGTGAGAAACAAGGATGGTGAGGAGATTAGAGTGTGGAATGGCAAGGGAGTTAGGAGATAGGTTGATGAAAGATGCTATTGGGATGCTTTGGACATGGAAAGAAATGTAATGAAGAAAGACATTAGTAAGAGGTGGTATGGCACGAGAACATGAAGGGCGATAAGGATGAGATGGATTGATGGGGGTTTAAAAAGGGGCATTTGGGAAAGAGGGAAATGTCTGTTGAAAGAAGGAAGGGAGAAGACAGAAAGATAGGGGTGTGAGTGGAGAATGGTTGTGTATGTATGATGATTTAGATTTATATATATATATATATATTTTATATATATTTTGTATTAATATATTATATATATATGCCATTGAGGCAATATATAGATTCAGTATCTCATTGGAGTATGAGTCTAGGGCGGTAGTGCAGTCAGAAATATGCCGGTCTACTGCATGCATTCGTTAAAATTGTAGGGTTCGAAATCTGAACTCCTCAGATTCCCCACAGAGATGTGGATTGCTGCCCCAACAATTAAAATTTTGTAGGATATTATTGTGCAGATTAGTAGATTTAATATTTAATTTTTATTTTGACTTAATTTAAACGTAATCGAGTTTGTTTATGTATTTATTAATGTTTATTTTTCATTTTTGTTTTTAGATTTTCTTTTGTCGTTTATATTTTTGGTTGTACTTAATGTTTAACTTGTCGATAAATGAATAGCTAGATTTGGTTACTTTTTTCTACTTTGTGCACAATTATATGTAATCAATGGTATATTTGCCTTGAAATTTAACTTGGAAATAGAAAATTTTTGAATGTCATTTCGCTGTTTATCCAAAATCATATTGACGAGATTGATTATAAAAAAATTTGACTGATTAGGTTTTGAATCAGTGTGTGTAAAAAAGGCTTGATTCGTAGCAGTGATAGTTATTACAATTTATTTACGGCCTGAAATTTTGTGTATAATGCAACCTTACTTTTTTTTTTATGAATAGAGTAAAATAGCAACCATTAGTAAAGAAGGCGGCACTTATACTGGAAGCCTTTACATCTCGTGTAGTGTACTATGGTCGTATTTTGGTTGAGTATTTGAGGAATAAACCTTGAAAAAGGGCAAACAACACATCACCAACACAACTACACACACACAACAACAGCCTAAATCCCACACACAACTCACACACGAACACTAACTTTCTGATTGCTATGCGAGGACTTCGTCTAGGTAA
>NC_134778.1:87239014-87363389 GCF_046742065.1 Oratosquilla oratoria
AAGTACATAATAATCACTACTCTGACTTTCGGAAAGTGCTAAATGCGAGAGAAGAGCTAAATGTGGCTGAAAGCACCAGGAACTGCCATACACTATCCACATACTCTGCTGTTCTCACTACTGGCTTTGTCGTACGGCGCATTATGTACCCACCGGGGTTCTTATGGAAGGAGGACGGTAGTGATGTGCCACAACACACACACACATTCCTTACCTCTCCTGAAGCCCGCACGCCCCTCTCCCTCTCCCTTCCCCCTCCCTCCCTCCCCCTCCCTCCCCCTTCTCCCCTCCCTCTCCCCTCTCCCACCTCCCCCACACACACCACCCCGCACACTCCCTCCCACTTTCGCACACCACCACACACGCGCACACACACGCGCACACGCACGCACACACACACACACGCACACGTACGCACACACGCACGCACACACCCAGACCCACGCACACACACGCACACACACACACACACACACACACACACACACACACACACACACACACACACACACACACACACACACACACACACGCACACACACACACACACACACGCGCCACACGCACACACACGCGTACACGCGCACACACACGCACCCACACACACACGCACACACACACAGGCACACACACGCCACCACCACACACACACACACACACACACACACACACACACACACACACACACACGCACCCCCACACACACACACACACGCGCACACACACACGCGCACACACACACACACGCACACACACACGCGCACACACACACGCACACACACGCGCACACACACACACGCACACACACACGCACGCACACGCGCGCACACACGCGCACGCACACACACGCGCACGCACACACACACACACACACACACACACACACACACACACACACACACACGCACACACCACACACACACACACCACCACGCACGCACAAAAAGCACACACTACACGCGCGCACACACGCACCACACACACCACACACCACACACACACACGCACACACACGCGCACACACACACACAATAGCACACGCACACACACCACACACCACACACACACACACACACACACACACCACACACACACACACACACACACGCCCACACACGCACCCAAGACACACACACACGCACGCGCCGCACCTCACACCCCACTCACACACACACACACACAGCACAACACACACACCACACACACACACAACACACTCACACACACACACACACACGCGCGCACACCACCACATACAACACGCGCAATAATTTAATTACACATTACACACTCACACAATACAACTCCACACCACACACACACCACACGCACTCCGATAACACACACCACGCCGTGCGCCCACACCCACACACACACACACACCCCACACACTCCACCCACCTCACACCCCACACACCACACACACACACACTCACTCCCCCCCCCCCCACCCGCCACCCACACCACACCCACCCCCTCTCCCCCCCCCCCCCCCCCCCCCCCCCCCTCCCCCCCCTCATCCTCCCTCTCTTTTTTTTTTTTTTACTTTATCCCCTAGTCCCATTTTTATTTTTATGTACACGAAAATAAAAAAGATTAACACACAATACACACACCACACACACACACACGCACACACACACACACGCACGCACACACACACACACACACACACACACGCACACACACACACACACACACACGCACACACCCCACACGCACGCACACACACGCACGCACACCCCCTCGCTCCCCTTCCCCTTTTCCCTCCCCCTCCCTCCCTCTCCCCCTCCCCTTCCCTCCCTCTCCCCCTCCCCCCCCTTCCCTCCCTCTCCCCCTCTCCCTTCCCCTCCCTACCTCTCCCCCTCCCCTTCCCCTCCCTCCCTCTCCCCCTCCCCTTCCCCTCCCTCCCTCGCCCTCCCTCTCCCCTTCCCCTCCCCTCCCTCTCCCCTTCCCCTCCCTCCCTCTCCCTCTCCCCTTCCCCTCCCCTCCCTCTCCCCCTCCCCCTTCCCCTCCCTCCCTCTCCCCCTCCCTCCCTCTCCCCTTCCCCTCCCTCCCTCTCCCCCTCCCCCTTCCCCTCCCTCCCTCTCCCCCTCCCCCTTCCCCTCCCTCCCTCTCCCCCTCCCCTTCCCCTCCCTCCCTCTCCCCCTCCCCCTTCCCCTCCCTCCCTCTCCCCCACCCTCCCTCTCCCCCTCCCTCTCCCCCTCCCATTGTTTCTTGTCTGATTCTCATTCAATGTGAAAATTTGGTCACTTTTGATGTTGTCAATTCCCTTTAAAATCTTAAAGACCTGTATCAAGTCACCTCTGAGTCTACGCTTTTTTAGGGAAAACAGATTCATATGTTTTAGTCGATTTTTGTATGATTTATTTTTGATATTTGGAATCAGTTTTGTGGCTCGCCGTTGTACTTTTTCCAGTCTGTCAATGTCTTTAATGAGATTCGCTGACCATACGGAAACAGCATATTCCAAATGTGGGCGAACTAACGATTTATATAGCTTGTTAATGAGTGATGGACTTTTGAAATCAAAAGATCGCGCAATCAGTCCTAGAATCTTATTTGCTTTCTCAGAGGCTGAAATACACTGCTTGGATGATTTGAGGTCGTTACTGATCATTACGCCGAGATCTTTTTCACTATCCACTTTTGTTAACGAATTTCCAAATAACTTGTAATCGTACTTACTGTTATTTTTACCTATGTACATTACCTTGCATTTACTTGTGTTAAATTTCATTAGCCACTTTTCAGACCATTGCTGTAATTTATCTATATCTTCTTGAATATTTAATTGGTTTGAGTGATCATTTGCCACTCCGCACAGTTTTGTATCATCAGCAAATTTGGAAACAGTAGATTTTAGTCCATGGTCTATATCATTTATATATACTATGAATAGAAGTGGCCCAAGAACGGAACCCTGAGGAACTCCACTTGTAACATTTTTCCATCTAGAAGTTTTTCCATTTAAAACAACTCTGTTTTCGATCATTCAACCAATTACTAGTCCAACCTAATAGGCTACCACTTATTCCGTATAAAGCTAATTTAGTAAGTAGTCTTTCGTGTGGGACGGTATCAAAAGCTTTTGCAAAGTCTAGATATATTAAATCTATATTGTTTCTTTTGTCATAATTCGAGATAACTGTGTTGTAGAATTCGAGTTAGTCACGCAAGAACGTTTCCGTCTGAAACCATGCTGGCTATCATTTATCAAACGGTTACTTTCTAAATGATGTTCGATTGCATCTCTGATGATACTTTCCATTATTTTTCCTACGATTGAAGTCAAACTTATAGGCCTATAGTTATTTGGCTTCTTTTTGTCACCTTTTTTGAATATGGGAGTAACGTTAGCTAGCTTCCATTCTCTTGGGACATCTCCGGATATGATGGTTTCTTGAAAATAATTTCTAATGGAACAACAATCTCATTTTTCATTTCCTTTAAGATTCTTGGATGCCAACCGTCAGGCCCTGGTGTTTTATTAACTTTGAGTTTATCTATACACCTTTTCATTTTTTCTTTTGTTATATTTACCGTAGTGATTAAGTTTACCCTAGGCTTTTCACAGGTTTCAGTTTAGAGTTCACTTTGAGGTCATTTACGAATACCGAGCTAAGATAATTGTTTAAGATATTACACATTCCTTCATTTGAATTTTCAAGTTGACCGTCAGCAGATAATAGTGGACCAATGTGATTCCTAACAACCTTTTTATCTCTAATGTAACCATTAAATTCTCTTGACGACGACGACAACTCTGGTGACCCCTAGAATTACAGATTCCAAATTACTAAACGAAGGTTAGGTTAGACGAATTTATCATATTTAAATTTCTTCGAGTTTTGCATCTATAAAAAAAGATGGCATCTCAAGCAGTCGTCGTAGCTTTGTTCGTTACTGTATCGCTTTTAACAATTTTTTTCTGTTATTGATTTCCACACACAAAAAAAAGTATATTACGTTGAGGTATTAGAATACAAAAAATGAACATTTAATTTTCTACTGCTATAACGCGTAGATGTGCACTTCTAAAATTTTACCTTCTATTGCTATATCGCGTGGGTGTGCAATTCAAAAATTTTACCAGAAGTTGAACTTATTTGATGAATTTGACATCAAGCACACACACGCACGTAAAGAAAGAATAACATATGGGTGAGCTAGGTTGGAGATTGGGGTTGTTGAGTGACTGATTACACCATTGACTGGGCTACGTGACCTAGCCCAAGCTTTCAGTGAGCTCCTTTACCTAAACTATCTGCCAGACCCAAGCAGATATGGCAGACCTTGCCGTTCATTACATCGTAACCCTATATCAATCTAACTTCACTGTGGGCAGTTCACCCGACAAGAAACCTGGGAAGCACATAATTAGAACTTACCTTAGGTGAAGAGTGAAGGCTCTTGTCCAGCAGTCTGGCGAGCACAGGTCAATCTTCTCGTCCTTCAGAATTTATAACACCAGTGATGGAAATAGATTTTGGAGAAAAAGGTGGCATACGCATGAATGAAGCACCCGTGATTTTTACTCGAAGAAGTATAATAAATATTGTTCCCACTAATGCAGATTGAACATAAGAAAAATATTGAATTTGAGATATGCCGCCATGTACTCTCAAGCAATTTCCATCCCTGGCTGCATCTTGCAGATATCACATCATTTAAAATATATATATATTCTTTTGGAAGGACACCGTGGTCCTTTCCAAAGCACTCGGAACGGCACTTTTTATAAAATAAGAAAAAAAAAAACACACAAATCTTTAGACAAATCGTCCACACTCGTCACAAACCAATTCAAAACTAAGATGGCGCCTGTCCGATTTCGTTTTCGCTATGAAGGAAAGCCCTGCGATTGGCAGAAATCGGTCACGGGACTCAAAACTATTAGGCTATTGGCTGAACCCATAATGTGTTATATAAAGTCTCCGCTATTGGCTGAACCCATAATGTGTTACATAAAGTCTCCGTAAGATGTCTCACCTGAATGCCCGCGAAAACATCGTCAACAAAAGACATCCGTATTACAAAATTCTATTTTTTAATCAAGTAAGAAACATCTGACAGAAGATTTTTTTAATTTATTAGACATTGGATAGGGGAAAAAAAGATAAGTGTCGAAGATAAGCAGACAACAGAGCAAATGAAAAAAAGTGACGTTACAAAAAAAATGGCGTTAGGCAGAATAAAATCTACAAGGTTGTTACTACATCGAAGGGTTTTTCCCTCAGTCAAATAAAACGTCCATGGAGAAGCAAAAATGAAATAAATAAATAGATAAATAAGATAAAATAAGAAACCATTTAACATGAGCGTCAAAAGGTTCCATAATTGAAATTTACTTAATCCACTGACCTCTCGAGAAGCTACCCTTTCATGGGATGTGAGGGCTTGTGTATATATTTACCTCATGGACGCCAATGGGATTGAGTAAATATTCTACATTTATTTTTATCTTTGATATTGATAGATAACCCCAGGAACAAAGCACGGAAGGCAGGAGAATAAATGATCACAAAGGAGATACAAATAATATAAATAAACTTTTGGGAGAAGTGTGATGGGAAGTGTTGCTTGAACTACAAGCAACGGAAGGTAAACGAAAAATATTTTAGAGCAGTATAATAGAGTAGTCAATCTTTATGTTTCCACTAAAATAGCAGCTAAAGGAAGGACACGGTCTAAGTGGATAAATTCAAAACTTCATAGGGTGATTCTTAAGAAAGAAGAGATATGGGCAAGATATAGAGAAAGATGAAAACCACTGTGTAGACAGAAATATACAGAGGCAAGAAATAGAGCACCCAAGGAGATAACACAAGCAAAGTTCAGATTTAAAAGAGAAGTAGCGATGAATACACTGGAGAATGATCAACATTTCTGGTGATATGTCAGGTCCAAGACATGTATTAAGGAGGTCACTAGGCTAATTAACAGGGAGGAGAACCTGACGGAAGATGATACAGAAACAACCGAAGTAATGAATTCAACTTTCAATAGTATTCGTCATAGAAGAGGACAGGGAAAAATGCCTATAGTAGAAGGTGGATATCCAAGAGGAAGAAATAAATGGCATAGATACGAGCATCGGGCTTCACCAAACTCCGCTATGCGGGGTCTCGGCCTTTCGGGCGAGCTCGCCTCGCTCGCAGGTGCTTTCGGCATCCAGCCCTACGGGCTGCTTGCATTTCATGTGAGAATGATAGGATATAAAATCCTCGTTAGCGCTAAACCACCCACTCTTGGATATAAACGATCTGTATGCAGCCCAGTAGTGAGAAACAAATCGCTTCTCTTCTTCAGGGTCTATATCTCCGTCGTAATCTGCAAGATCCTCAAGACTCAGCTGTTGAGCTGGATTGTTTTTAAACTCCTCCTCCTCCTCTAGGCGCTTAATTTTTCTAAAGAACAACAAAATACTCTTCTTGATTTCTGACGCCTCATTAGCTTTCTTCTTGCCGAAAAGAGACAAAGAGGACATGAACTTCTCAGGGAATTCACTTCTATGAATGTTAACCAACTCCTGTTTTAACCTTTTATTCTTCTTCACATGACTTAGTAAACATTTCCCTTTCTTATCCAACTCCAAAAATGTTGCTTGTGTTTGTGTTTGTCTTGCGCGGCATTGGCCATGGTGTTCGACAATCTTGCAGAGACACACCGGGCCGGAGGGGACGTGTTCCCTTGTGGGATTTCCGGTTTCCGGTCCGATTACAGGAATTCTTTTATTAGTACCAAGGGATTCCCTGAAGGCTTCCAAGGGGTCCCACAGGGGCTCCCCAGGAGTTTCCAGAGTGCACCCCAGGGACTCCGCAGGTGCTCCCCTTGAAGTTCCAGCGGATTCTTAATGGGCTCCTCAGGAGTTCCTAGAGGGTTCACAGATAATCCCCACAGGGATTCTCAGAGGTTCCCTAGTGACTGTCCAAGGGCTCCCAAAGGGCTCCCCAGGTGTTTCCAAAGGCTTTCCCGTGGGTTTGCGGGTGTCTCGCTCTCAGTCAATCAGTCGTCTCTGTTGCCGTGACGTCATCGCTCTTAGTCAATCAGTCGTCTCCTTTTCCATGACGTCACCACTCTCTTAGCCAACCAGAGGTACAATTTTCCATCTGACAATGGTTTCCAATACCTTAACAGCCACGCTTGTGAGTGACATAGTTCAGTTGATTTGTTTTTCTACTTTTCTTATATATTGGAGTGATAGTTGCATTCCTCCAATGCTCTAGGACTTCACCTGTCTCTTGTGATGATTTGAATATTACTGTCAGGGAAAGCTAAGTACTCCTGCACAGGCTTGCAGTATTACTGGGAACACACCGTCTGGTGTTCGTGTTTCATCAGTTTATAAAACCTTTAGCCTGGCTACACTTCTTCCTGGCTTATCTATGTACTAAAACAAGAATTTGTTGTCGAAATGGTCGGAACGGCAGTTCCGCCGAAAAGAGGGCTTGGCCGGGTATAGTTGGCCAAATAACATGGTAACGTCTTCTAAGGATAAACGCAGGCCTCTGGCCGCCCTGGACCTGTGGGTGTGATAGTGGGTAAATCGGTGGAGGTGACCATAATGACCCAAAATGCAAAAAATCACACCCTTGGTCTCAGGCTTCTCATGTCTACCTTCATGTGCACTGTATCCGACTCTCTCTTTGTGGGACAAGTTTCGACCAAATCGGTCACCTTCGGATTTTCGCTCAAATTCATGGGGCCCTTGAGATTTTTTGGATTTTGGGTCATTATGGTCACTTCCACCGATTTACCCGCTATCACACCCACAGGTCCAGGGCGGCCAGGGCTGCCGTGGAGTCCAATTGCACATCAGTCAGGCCAACGGTATGGGTGCCACCGGCCTAAACGTCATTACTGGGTGAAAAGGCCCAACTTTGGAGGGCTGTCACCGCCACACCGATTTGGTCCAAACTTGCTACACAGGGAGAGAGTCGGTCAAAGCGCTCAGCAAGGTAAACATGAGCAGCCTCAGTCCAAAGGCGTGGCAGTGGCACCCCTCCAAATTTGGGCCTTTTCACCCAGTAATCACCTCTGTGCCTCTGGCACCCATACCGTTGGCCTGAGTGGTGTCAGATTGGACTCCACGGCAGCCCTAGCCGCCCTCGACCTGTGGCTGAGATGGCGGGTAAATCGGAGCAAGTGACCATAATGACAAAAAATAAAAAAAATCTCTAACCCCATGAATTTACCGGTAAATTCGAAGGTCACCGATTTGGTCCAAACTTGCCCCACAGGGAGAGAGTCGGTCAAAGTGCTCACCAAGGTAAACATGAGCAGCCTCAGTCCAAAGGCGTGGCAGTGGCACCCCTCCAAATTTGGGCCTTTTCACCCAGTAATCACCTCTGGGCCTCTGGCACCCATACCGTTGGCCTGAGTGGTGTCAGATTGGACTCCACGGCAGCCCTAGCCGCCCTCGACCTGTGGCTGAGATGGCGGGTAAATCGGAGCAAATGACCATAATGACAAAAAATCCAAAAAATCTCAAAGGATTAACCCCATGAATTTACCCGAAAATTCGAAGGTCACCGATTTGGTCCAAAAAATCTCTAAGGATTAACCCCATGAATTTACCGGTAAATTCAAAGGTCACCGATTTGGTCCAAACTTGCCCCACAGGGAGAGTCGGTCAAAGTGCTCAGCAAGGTAAACATGAGCAGCCTCAGTCCAAAGGCGTGGCAGTGGCACCCCTCCAAATTTGGGCCTTTTCACCCAGTAATCACCTCTGGGCCTCTGACACCCATACCGTTGGCCTAAGTGGTGTCAGATTGGACTACACGGCAGCCTTAGCCGCCCTCGACCTGTGGCAATGATGGTGGGTAAATCGGAGCAAATGACCAAAATGACCCAAAATCCAAAAAAATCTCAAAGGATTTTTTGGGTTTTGTGTCATTTTGGTCACTTGCTCCGATTTACCCTCCATGTCAGCCAAAGGTCGAGGGCGGCTAGGGTTGCCGTGGAGTCCAATTTTACACGACTCAGTCCAACAGTATGGGTGCCAGAGGCCCAAAGGTGATTACTGGGTGAAAAGGCCCAAATTTAGACGGGTGTCACTGCCACGTCCTTGGACTCAGGCTACTCATCTTTACATTGCTGTTCACTTTGACCGACTCTTTCCCTGTGGGGTAAGTTTGGAACAAATCGGTCACCTTCGAATTTTTGGTTAAATTCATCCTTTGAGATATTTTGGATTTTGGGTCATATTGGTCACTTGCTCCGATTTTCCCGCCATCTCACCCACAGGTCGAGGGCGGCTAGGGCTGCCGGTATGGATGCCAGAGACCCAAAGGTGATTAATGGGTGAAAAGGCCCAAATTTGGAGGGGTGCCACTGCCACGCCCTTGGACTCAGGCTGCTCATGTCTAACTTGCTGTGCAGTGTATCTGACTCTCTCCCTATGGGGCAAGTTTGGACCAAATCGGTCACTTACGGATTTTCGGCTAAATTCATGGGGTTAATTTTTTTAGATTTGTTGGATTTTGGGTTATTTTGGTCACCTGCACCCATTTACCTGCCATCTCGCCCTTAGACCGACATCACTTAGCCCATTCGCGGGGTACTACACCACGGTCAGCAGCGGGCTTGGGTACGTCGGCTGGAAGTTGCGGGCTAACCTCGCCCATCATGGACCAGCAGTCGTCCGACATCATTTAGTCCGTCCGCGGTGTCCTCCACTGGGTTGGGTGGGGGTGGAGGGCAACCGGTCTCTCGGCCAGGGATATCCACCCCATATACTTTATACGCGAGATTCCTGAGTTGCGGGAGTCGCATTTGGCCAAAAAACCGTCATGTCTCCGATTTGGCCTAAACTTACTCCAGAGGGAGAGAGTCGTCCACAGGGCACAGCGAGGTAGACGTGGGGAACCTGGACCCAAGGTCGAGGTTGTGGCGATTAGCCAAATTTTTTTGTCTTTGTGTAATTTTCCCCTCTCATTTCCGCCTGTTGGCGCCCGTACTTTTAGCCTGAGCAGTATATAAGTACGATCCGCAAGAGCCCTGGTGGCCCTCGACCTATAGCTGAGGTGGTGACCCAATTGGGACAAGTGCCAAAATGACCCTCAAAATTACCAAAGGAGTTAACCGTCATGTCTCCGATGTGGCCCAAACTTACTCCACAGGGAGAAAGTCTTCCGCATGGAACAGTGAGGTAGACGTGGTGAACCTGGACCCATTGGCGAGGTTGTTGCGACCAGCCAAATTTGTTTGTTTTTGTGTAATTTTCCCCTCTCGTTTCCGCTTGTTGGCGCCCGTACTTTTAGCCTGAGCAGTATCTAAGTGCAATCCAAGAGATCCCTGGTGGCCCTCGACCTGTAGCTGAGGCGCTGACTCAATCGGGACAAGTGGCCAAAATGACCCTCAAAATTACCACGGATTTGGCCAAAAACCGTCATGTCACCGATTTGGCCTAAACTTACTCCAGAGGGAGAGAGTCGTCCACAGGGCACAGCGAGGTAGACATGGGGAACCTGGACCTAAGGGCGAGGTTGTGGAGACCAGCTAAATTTGTTTGTCTTTGTGTAATTTTTCCCTCTCATTTCCGCCTGTTGGCGCCCGTACTTTTAGCTTGAGCAGTATCTAAGTGCGATCCACAAGAGCCCTGGTGGCCCTCGACCTGTAGCTGAGGTGGTGACCCAATCGGGACAAGTGGCCAAAATGACCCTAAAAAAAAAAAAAAAAAAAAAAAAAAAAAATGAATTTGAGCGAAAATCCGAAGGTGAGCGATTTGGTCGAAACTTGTCCCACAAGGAGAGAGTCTGATACAGTGCACATGAAGGTAGACATGAGAAGCCTGAGACCAAGGGTGTGATTTTTTGCATTTTGGGTCATTATGGTCACCTCCACCGATTTACCCACTATCACACCCACAGGTCCAGGGCGGCCAGAGGCCTGCGTTTATCCTTAGAAGACGTTACCATGTTATTTGGCCAACTATACCCGGCCAAGTCCTCTTTTCGGCGGAACTGCCGTTCCGACCATTTCGACAACAAATTCTTGTTTTAGTACATAGATAAGCCAGGAAGAAGTGTAGCCAGGCTAAAGGTTTTATAAACTGATGAAACACGAACACCAGACGGTGTGTTCCCAGTAATACTGCAAGCCTGTGCAGGAGTACTTAGCTTTCCCTGACAGTAATATTCAAATCATCACAAGAGACAGGTGAAGTCCTAGAGCATTGGAGGAATGCAACTATCACTCCAATATATAAGAAAAGTAGAAAAACAAATCAACTGAACTATGTCACTCACAAGCGTGGCTGTTAAGGTATTGGAAACCATTGTCAGATGGAAAATTGTACCTCTGGTTGGCTAAGAGAGTGGTGACGTCATGGAAAAGGAGACGACTGATTGACTAAGAGCGATGACGTCACGGCAACAGAGACGACTGATTGACTGAGAGCGAGACACCCGCAAACCCACGGGAAAGCCTTTGGAAACACCTGGGGAGCCCTTTGGGAGCCCTTGGACAGTCACTAGGGAACCTCTGAGAATCCCTGTGGGGATTATCTGTGAACCCTCTAGGAACTCCTGAGGAGCCCATTAAGAATCCGCTGGAACTTCAAGGGGAGCACCTGCGGAGTCCCTGGGGTGCACTCTGGAAACTCCTGGGGAGCCCCTGTGGGACCCCTTGGAAGCCTTCAGGGAATCCCTTGGTACTAATAAAAGAATTCCTGTAATCGGACCGGAAACCGGAAATCCCACAAGGGAACACGTCCCCTCCGGCCCGGTGTGTCTCTGCAAGATTGTCGAACACCATGGCCAATGCCGCGCAAGACAAACACAAACACAAGCAACATTTTTGGAGTTGGATAAGAAAGGGAAATGTTTACTAAGTCATGTGAAGAAGAATAAAAGGTTAAAACAGGAGTTGGTTAACATTCATAGAAGTGAATTCCCTGAGAAGTTCATGTCCTCTTTGTCTCTTTTCGGCAAGAAGAAAGCTAATGAGGCGTCAGAAATCAAGAAGAGTATTTTGTTGTTCTTTAGAAAAATTAAGCGCCTAGAGGAGGAGGAGTTTAAAAACAATCCAGCTCAACAGCTGAGTCTTGAGGATCTTGCAGATTACGACGGAGATATAGACCCTGAAGAAGAGAAGCGATTTGTTTCTCACTACTGGGCTGCATACAGATCGTTTATATCCAAGAGTGGGTGGTTTAGCGCTAACGAGGATTTTATATCCTATCATTCTCACATGAAATGCAAGCAGCCCGTAGGGCTGGATGCCGAAAGCACCTGCGAGCGAGGCGAGCTCGCCCGAAAGGCCGAGACCCCGCATAGCGGAGTTTGGTGAAGCCCGATGCTCGTATCTATGCCATTTATTTCTTCCTCTTGGATATCCACCTTCTACTATAGGCATTTTTCCCTGTCCTCTTCTATGACGAATACTATTGAAAGTTGAATTCATTACTTCGGTTGTTTCTGTATCATCTTCCGTCAGGTTCTCCTCCCTGTTAATTAGCCTAGTGACCTCCTTAATACATGTCTTGGACCTGACATATCACCAGAAATGTTGATCATTCTCCAGTGTATTCATCGCTACTTCTCTTTTAAATCTGAACTTTGCTTGTGTTATCTCCTTGGGTGCTCTATTTCTTGCCTCTGTATATTTCTGTCTACACAGTGGTTTTCATCTTTCTCTATATCTTGCCCATATCTCTTCTTTCTTAAGAATCACCCTATGAAGTTTTGAATTTATCCACTTAGACCGTGTCCTTCCTTTAGCTGCTATTTTAGTGGAAACATAAAGATTGACTACTCTATTATACTGCTCTAAAATATTTTTCGTTTACCTTCCGTTGCTTGTAGTTCAAGCAACACTTCCCATCACACTTCTCCCAAAAGTTTATTTATATTATTTGTATCTCCTTTGTGATCATTTATTCTCCTGCCTTCCGTGCTTTGTTCCTGGGGTTATCTATCAATATCAAAGATAAAAATAAATGTAGAATATTTACTCAATCCCATTGGCGTCCATGAGGTAAATATATACACAAGCCCTCACATCCCATGAAAGGGTAGCTTCTCGAGAGGTCAGTGGATTAAGTAAATTTCAATTATGGAACCTTTTGACGCTCATGTTAAATGGTTTCTTATTTTATCTTATTTATCTATTTATTTATTTCATTTTTGCTTCTCCATGGACGTTTTATTTGACTGAGGGAAAAACCCTTCGATGTAGTAACAACCTTGTAGATTTTATTCTGCCTAACGCCATTTTTTTTGTAACGTCACTTTTTTTCATTTGCTCTGTTGTCTGCTTATCTTCGACACTTATCTTTTTTTCCCCTATCCAATGTCTAATAAATTAAAAAAATCTTCTGTCAGATGTTTCTTACTTGATTAAAAAATAGAATTTTGTAATACGGATGTCTTTTGTTGACGATGTTTTCGCGGGCATTCAGGTGAGACATCTTACGGAGACTTTATGTAACACATTATGGGTTCAGCCAATAGCGGAGACTTTATATAACACATTATGGGTTCAGCCAATAGCCTAATAGTTTTGAGTCCCGTGACCGATTTCTGCCAATCGCAGGGCTTTCCTTCATAGCGAAAACGAAATCGGACAGGCGCCATCTTAGTTTTGAATTGGTTTGTGACGAGTGTGGACGATTTGTCTAAAGATTTGTGTGTTTTTTTTTCTTATTTTATAAAAAGTGCCGTTCCGAGTGCTTTGGAAAGGACCACGGTGTCCTTCCAAAAGAATATATATATATATTTTTTATATTATGTGATATCTGCAAGATGCAGCCAGGGATGGAAATTGCTTGAGAGTACATGGCGGCATATCTCAAATTCAATATTTTTCTTATGTTCAATCTGCATTAGTGGGAACAATATTTATTATACTTCTTCGAGTAAAAATCACGGGTGCTTCATTCATGCGTATGCCACCTTTTTCTCCAAAATCTATTTCCATCACTGGTGTTATAAATTCTGAAGGACGAGAAGATTGACCTGTGCTCGCCAGACTGCTGGACAAGAGCCTTCACTCTTCACCTAAGGTAAGTTCTAATTATGTGCTTCCCAGGTTTCTTGTCGGGTGAACTGCCCACAGTGAAGTTAGATTGATATAGGGTTACGATGTAATGAACGGCAAGGTCTGCCATATCTGCTTGGGTCTGGCAGATAGTTTAGGTAAAGGAGCTCACTGAAAGCTTGGGCTAGGTCACGTAGCCCAGTCAATGGTGTAATCAGTCACTCAACAACCCCAATCTCCAACCTAGCTCACCCATATGTTATTCTTTCTTTACGTGCGTGTGTGTGCTTGATGTCAAATTCATCAAATAAGTTCAACTTCTGGTAAAATTTTTGAATTGCACACCCACGCGATATAGCAATAGAAGGTAAAATTTTAGAAGTGCACATCTACGCGTTATAGCAGTAGAAAATTAAATGTTCATTTTTTGTATTCTAATACCTCAACGTAATATACTTTTTTTTTGTGGAAATCAATAACAGAAAAAATTGTTAAAAGCGATACATTAACGAACAAAGCTACGACGACTGCTTGAGATGCCATCTTTTTTTATAGATGCAAAACTCGAAGAAATTTAAATATGATAAATTCGTCTAACCTAACCTTCGTTTAGTAATTTGGAATCTGTAATTCTAGGGGTCACCAGAGTTGTCGTCGTCGTCAAGAGAATTTAATGGTTACATTAGAGATAAAAAGGTTGTTAGGAATCACATTGGTCCACTATTATCTGCTGACGGTCAACTTGAAAATTCAAATGAAGGAATGTGTAATATCTTAAACAATTATCTTAGCTCGGTATTCGTAAATGACCTCAAAGTGAACTCTAAACTGAAACCTGTGAAAAGCCTAGGGTAAACTTAATCACTACGGTAAATATAACAAAAGAAAAAATGAAAAGGTGTATAGATAAACTCAAAGTTAATAAAACACCAGGGCCTGACGGTTGGCATCCAAGAATCTTAAAGAAAATGAAAAATGAGATTGTTGTTCCATTAGAAATTATTTTCAAGAAACCATCATATCCGGAGATGTCCCAAGAGAATGGAAGCTAGCTAACGTTACTCCCATATTCAAAAAAGGTGACAAAAAGAAGCCAAATAACTATAGGCCTATAAGTTTGACTTCAATCGTAGGAAAAAATAATGGAAAGTATCATCAGAGATGCAATCGAACATCATTTAGAAAGTAACCGTTTGATAAATGATAGCCAGCATGGTTTCAGACGGAAACGTTCTTGCGTGACTAACTCGAATTCTACAACACAGTTATCTCGAATTATGACAAAAGAAACAATATAGATTTAATATATCTAGACTTTGCAAAAGCTTTTGATACCGTCCCACACGAAAGACTACTTACTAAATTAGCTTTATACGGAATAAGTGGTAGCCTATTAGGTTGGACTAGTAATTGGTTGAATGATCGAAAACAGAGTTGTTTTAAATGGAAAAACTTCTAGATGGAAAAATGTTACAAGTGGAGTTCCTCAGGGTTCCGTTCTTGGGCCACTTCTATTCATAGTATATATAAATGATATAGACCATGGACTAAAATCTACTGTTTCCAAATTTGCTGATGATACAAAACTGTGCGGAGTGGCAAATGATCACTCAAACCAATTAAATATTCAAGAAGATATACATAAATTACAGCAATGGTCTGAAAAGTGGCTAATGAAATTTAACACAAGTAAATGCAAGGTAATGTACATAGGTAAAAATAACACTAAGTACGATTACAAGTTATTTGGAAATTCGCTAACAAAAGTGGATAGTGAAAAAGATCTCGGCGTAATGATCAGTAACGACCTCAAATCATCCAAGCAGTGTATTTCAGCCTCTGAGAAAGCAAATAAGATTCTAGGACTGATTGCGCGATCTTTTGATTTCAAAAGTCCATCACTCATTAACAAGCTATATAAATCGTTAGTTCGCCCACATTTGGAATATGCTGTTTCCGTAT
Source organism: Oratosquilla oratoria (assembly GCF_046742065.1). Classification (NCBI taxonomy): domain Eukaryota; kingdom Metazoa; phylum Arthropoda; class Malacostraca; order Stomatopoda; family Squillidae; genus Oratosquilla; species Oratosquilla oratoria. Next base: position 87,254,960 of record NC_134778.1, read on the forward strand.
GGTCAGCGAATCTCATTAAAGACATTGACAGACTGGAAAAAGTACAACGGCGAGCCACAAAACTGATTCCAAATATCAAAAATAAATCATACAAAAATCGACTAAAACATATGAATCTGTTTTCCCTAAAAAAGCGTAGACTCAGAGGTGACTTGATACAGGTCTTTAAGATTTTCAAGGGAATTGACAACATCAAAAGTGACCAAATTTTCACATTGAATGAGAATCAGACAAGAAACAATGGTCTCAAACTATCCGGAAATAGATTCAATTTGGAAGTAGGTAGAAACAACTTTGCCAACCGTGTAGTTAATGAATGGAATAAACTTCCTGCACAGGTAGTGCAATGTAGTTCAGTTCGAAGCTTTAAGAATCATTTAGATAAACACCTAAGCAAGATGCTGTAATGATTATAATTTATCTTATATTATTTGTTTTTGTTTTGTTATCATTTGTCTGTTTGATTTTCATTTATTATTAGTTATATGTCAATTTATTATTATTTGCTATTCACCTGTTTGTTTATTATTCAACTATACCTATGCATTTATTTATGTATTTTATTTGTTATTTACATTATTATAGTTTTTATTTATTATTTTATCATTGATATGATTTTTTTCGCATCCGACCTAGATATGGACCAAAAGGTCTCCTGTCGGCATGCTCCGCCTTTGTAATTCTTTGTAAGAATGTTGACGGCCGGTTTTGGCATCCGATAGGACTGCGGGGTTGCAAAGGAGTTTCATTGTTTGAAGAATAGCATGAAGCTCAGTTCCGTAGCACTGTTTTGAAAACATTTAGCGTGGTGACGTCACTTAGTGGGGAAACACACAGTACACAACGTGAACGCCATCGTCAATCTGACATTGACGGGACTGGACAAACTGGGCCTATCGTCGCAGCTCCGTTCGGTAGTGTATTTGCTTTTAGCAACGATTTTTGTTATTGATTTCCGCAAAGAAAAAAGTATATTACGTTGATTTATTATTTTCTATTGCTATATCGCGGAGGTGTGCATTTCTATAAAAAAAAAAAAAAAAAAAAAAAATGTCTATAAATCAACCATTTGAAAAATGAGAACAAGCGCTACAGAGGCGAATATTTACAGGAGACTGTAACCGTTTGACAGGTAGAATGTAAGAAAAGAGTACCACTCGGTAAGGAAGGGGTCAATCGAGAATGGCTGCATTTCTTCATCACTGCGGGAAAAGTGGTTAGGCCTAGGGGGGTTGCCACGGGGATGAATGAAATAGTCTGTCTGTAGCCGAAACACGGGAGAAAATGCCACCTGGAATGCAAGGGGGCAAGAAAGGGGCAGCAGGTCCTCAGAGACATGGCCAGTATGGGGATTCGAACCCGCTTGCCTCAGGGTTCGAGTCGACCACTTTGACCAAAGGACCACCTCACCTCCCAATCACTCCTTGGCACACTTTCTCCCGTATATACTATTCATTTTTATTATTTTGATTTAATTTCATTGATCAATTATTTTATGGTAGAGAAACTGCTGTATATTTAGATAACACAGTAGTGGGTGAAATATATATTTGCACATCTCCACTGCAGCCTGGATCAAGGAACTATATTCTTCACACGTTACGTTACGCTACGTCACATTACGTTACGCTACGTTACATTACGTTACTTTACGTTACTTTACGGAGGTATTGGGCGCAGGTCTTATTGGAGCTCTGTCTAGATCTTTTTCATCATATGATCTCGTACTTAATATATATATTCATACATTCCCTTCTAAAGTAAAATCCAAACGAAAAATATCCAAACATGAAATGTTAATTGGTGTTCAGAATACTGTTAAAAGGCTAATTTTGAGGCGCAAATGACTTAAAGTTCACCATTTAAATTTTTACTAATGTGAAACACATGCGGGACTCAAGTGAGTTCGTTTGAGAAGAAATAATTTCGATTACAGTTTCTTGTTTTTCGAATCTGAATAACAAATCACATTTGTGTCTTATATTGAATAGCTGAACGACGAACTACATCTTAAACATATACAAATATTAGACACATTGTTGAATTGTCGTCAGGAAAGTTCAGAATACTGTAAGCCAAGTTGTCTAGCAGCTTCCCAAGTTTAGGACATTTTACGAGAATAATGAATATGTGAAGGGGAGAGGGAGGGAGGGGGAAAGGGAGGGAGGGGAAGGGGGAGAGGGAGGGTGGGGGAGAGGGAGGGTGGGGGAGAGGGAGGGAGGGGAAGGGGGAGGGGGAGAGGGAGGGAGGGGAAGGGGAGGGGGAGAGGGAGGGAGGGGAAGGGGGAGGGGGAGAGGGAGGGAGGGGAAGGTAGAGAGGGGAAGGGGGAGCGGGAGAGGGAGGGAAGGGAAGGGGGAGCGGGAGAGGGAGGGAAGGGAAGGGGGAGGGGGAGAGGGAGGGAGGGGAAGGGGAGGAGGGGTGCGTGCGTGCGTGTGTGTGTGTGTGTGTGTACGTGCGTGTGCGTGTGTTTGTGTGCGTGTGTGTGTGTGTGTGTGTGTGTGTGTGTGTGTGTGTGTGTGTGTGTGTGTGTGTGTGTGTGTGAAAGACAGGGAGAGGGAGAGAGGGAGAGGGAGGGAGGGGAAGGGGGAGAGGGAGGGAGGGGGAGAGGGAGGGAGGGGAAGGGGGAATGGGAGAGGGAGGGAGGGGAAGGGGAGGGGGAGGGGGAGAGGGAGGGAGGGGGAAGGAGTGGGAGGGGGAGAGGGAGGGAGGGGGAGGGGGAGAGGTAGGGAGGGGAAGGGGGAGGGGAAGAGGGAGGGAGGGGGAGAGGGAGGGTGAGGGGAGGGGGAGGGCGAGGGGGAGTGAGAGGGTGCGCTTGTGTGCGTGCGTGCGTACGTCCGTGCGCACGCGCGCACATGTGTGTATACACTTCGGATCTGCTGCAGTCTCTGTGTGTGTGTGTGTGTGTGTGTGTGTGGGTAATAATAATAATAATAATAATAATAGAAGGTTTATTTCAATTGCAGTAGTACACTGACAATAATACATTGCAAAAGCTGATTAAGAATATAGGACTTAGAGTGTAAACACTGTAAAAGTTCACATAGAGTTGATTATGTGCACAATGGATGGGATGGTACTGTTTTTGTAGCGTTCAGTCCTTGGCACTTTCATTGGCACGAGCCTATTTCTGTGGTGTGTGTGTGTGTGTGTGTGTGTGTGTGTGTGTGTGTGTGTGTGTGTGTGTGTGTGTGTGTGTGTGTGTGTGTGTGTGTGTGTGTACGCGTGTGAGTGCGTGCGTGCCTTCGCGCGCGCGTGTGTGTGCGTGTGCGTTCGCGCGCGTGTGTGTGTGTGTGACCGCGCGCGTGTGTGTGTGTGTGCGTGCGTGTGTGCGTGTGCGTTCGCGCGCGTGTGTGTGTGTGTGAGCGCGCGTGTATGTGTGTGTGTGTGTGTGTGTGTGTGTGTGTGTGTGTGTGTGTGTGTGTGTGTGCACGTTTGCGTGCGTGTCCGCGCGCGTGTTTGCATTTGTGTGCGTGTGCGCGCGTGTGTGTGTATGTGTGTGTGTGTGTGTGTACGTGTGTGTGTGTGTGCGTGTGTGTGTGCGCGTGCGTGCGTGTGTGTGTGTGTGCGTGTGTACGCGCGCGTGTGTGCTTTTTTGTGCGTGTGTGCGCGCGCGCGCGCGCGCGCGTGTGTGTGTGTGTGTGTGTGTGTGTGTGTGTGTGTGTGTGTGTGTGTGTGTGTGTGTGTGTGTGTGTGTGTGTGTGTGTGTGTGTGTGTGTGTGCACGTTTGCGTGCGTGTCCGCGCGCGTGTGTGCATTTGTGTGCGTGTGCGCGCGTGTGTGTGTATGTGTGTGTGTGTGTGTGTGTGTGTGTATTCACTTGGTCTTTCACTTGGTCTTTGGATCACGTGTTGGACTAGTGATCGACAGCTATTTCCCTCCTGGAAGAGAGCTCAGAGCTCGTAGGTCCGATCTATGGGTAATGCTATGACCTTGCACACACACACACCCCCAACTCCCCGCCCACGAGAGTTGGAGTAACACCCCTCAGCGCTGCGATACTGATATATTTCAGCCCCGGGCGAGGGTCGTACGTGTGTGTGACTGTACGTGTGTGTGTGTGTGTGCGTGTGTGTGTGCGCGTGCGTGCGTGTGTGTGTGTGTGCGCGTGCGTGCGTGTGTGTGTGTGCGCGTGTACGCGCGCGTGTGCTTTTTTGTGCGTGTGCGCGCGTGTGCTTTTTTGTGCGTGTGCGCGCGTGTGTATGTGTGTGTGTGTGTGTGTGTGTGCGTGTGTGTGTGTGTGCGTGTGTGTGTGTGTGTGTGTGCACGTTTGCGTGCGTGTCCGCGCGCGTGTGTGCATTTGTGTGCGTGTGCGCGCGTGTGTGTGTATGTGTGTGTGTGTGTGTGTGTGTGTGTGTGTGTGTACGTGTATGTGTGTGTGCGTGTGTGTGTGCGCGTGCTTGCGTGTGTGTGTGTGTGCGCATGTGTGCGCGTGTACGCGCGCGCGTGTGCTTTTATGTGCGTGTGCGCGCGCGCGCGCGCGCGTGTGTGTGTGTGTGTGTGTGTGTGTGTGTGTGTGTGTGTGTGTGTGTGTGTGTGTGTGTGTGTGTGTACGTGTGTGTGAGTGCGTGTGTGGTCGTGCGCGCGTACGTGTGTGTGTGCGCGTGTGCGTGTGTGCATGTGCGTGCGTGTGTGCGTGTGGGCGCGCGTGTATGTATGTGTGTGTGTGCGCGCGTGTATGTATGTGTGTGTGTGCGCGCGCGCGTGTCTGTGTGTGCGTGTGTGTGCGCGTGTGTGTGTCTGTGTGTGGGAAAGAGGGAGATGGAGGGAAGGGGAAAGAAGTAGGTAGGGAGGGAGGGTGGGAGAGGGAGGGCGAGGGGGGGAGGGAGAAGGAGGGAGGGAGAGGGAGGTAAGGGGAGGGAGGGAGGGAGGGAGAGGGAGAATTTCGTAAAGGCGCCTTCAGCCGAAGAGGTAAGGAAGCTTAACAAAGCATAGTGATGATAGCACATCACTATCAAATAAGCGAGTGCTCCGGCTTAAATAAGAACCCCTCGAAAGACAAAATTTTGAGTACATAATTTCCCGAAATTTAACGGGGATGAACCAGATAAATTCTTTTCTATTTTCGAGAAGTTAGCACGTATGTACCAATGGCCTTTCAGCCAATGGATGCAGATAGTGTATGGTGCCCTCTCAGGAAAAGCTCTCGACACATTTATTGCACTTTCCGAAAGTCAGAGTAGTGATTATTATGTACTTAAATACAATATTCTACAAGCATACCAGCTTGTTCCTGAAGCCTACCGGCAACAATTCAGGAAATGTAGGAAATCCAAGCACGAGACCCACGTGGAGTACTTCCGACGAAAGCTCCGCTCGTTCACCCGGTGGGTGGAGAGCGAGAAGGCTCACGTAGACTTGGAGAAACTCCAAGAGTTAGTATTGATGGAGGATATTAGAAATAATATCCCTCCAGATGTGCGAGCCAACTTGGATCAGCGAGGTATTCGTACCTTGGTAGAGGCTGGCCCAGCGCCCGACTGTTACCATTTAACTAATCCTAGAATGCATTCCAGGTCTCACCCTGCCTTGCCCCAAAGCTTCACCCCCACTAGGGACTCCAAGCCAATCGGACCTCCACAGCCTCCTCGACCGACGGCCCACTCATCATCTGTTTCATCTACCTCAGGTAAGCCCATTGATAGTGAGACCAGGGGATCTACCCCTTACTGGAGGCAGGAGCTATTGCAAGTATTGCAAAAGGCCAGGACATCATGTTGATGACTGTTTCAAACTACAACAAAAATAGGCTCCTCTCCAAGGGTCCCCCTCTCTCTCGATCAATGTGGCCGAGCAATCGGAAAGTTTTTTGGAGCCCTGTCTCACTGCTGTTAGCCCATCAGTTGTCCCAGATAATTCTTCCCCACCTATGTTATCAACATTTGAACCATTCTGTTCTTCTGGTTCAGTGGGCCTTTATCAAGATAGCCCACCCACAATTATCAAGCTTCTGAGAGACACAGGCTCAGCCTTATCACTAATTACAAAAGATGTGGCTGCTTTGATAGATGCATATTATACTGGCAATTAGGTCCTTGTGAGCGGTTTAACAGGCGGGTCACATATCCCTATATGCCTAGTATACTTGCGGCCAGATGTTAGGACAGGTTATGCCCAGGTAGGAGTAGTCGACAAGTTACCTGTAGAAGGAGTTTCACTCCTTATAGGAAATGACCTCGCCAGGGGCACGATGTTACCTAATGCCATAGTCTCCTTGTGTCCCTCTACCGAAAATAATACTTCCCAATTAGAGGCAGACATTCCGGGCATATTCTCTGCATGTGCTGTTACTCGTAGCATGAGCCGCAGGGTGGAGGCAGAGATTAGCATGCATAAAGAGGATGCTCATGTTGGTGTAATTACCCCCCAACCTAGTGACCTTGCTGATTTAAATCTTGGTGATTTTTTTTTTAAACTTCACCACCAGGTGACCTGCAGAATAGGTTTGATAGCGAAAACGACTCAGAGGGAGACAATGTTACCACCCTGGATAGTTTTGGTTCCTCCCCAGTCACTAGGAGTAAGCTCGTTCATCTCCAAAAAGAGGACCCTGAACTAGCCAGTTGTTTCCGTAGAGCTATTAGTGAAGAGGAAGCTAAGTCTGAATGTAACTGCTATTACCTTAGCTCAGACATATTGATGCAGAAGTTCCGTCCTACTGATTCCCCTGCAAATTACCCTTGGTCTGTCCGTCACCAAACAATGGTCTCAAATCCATTACGGAAGGAGATCCTGGGTATTGCTCATGATGGGGTAGGAGGACATTTGGGAGTTAGGAAGACTAGTGCAAAAATTCTAGCTCATTTCTATTGGCCTAAAATGAAGAAAGATATTAGTTCCTACATTAGTACATGTCACCGTTGTCAGGTAGCAGGGAAACCGCACCCCAGTGTTAAACCGTTCCCTCTACAACCTATCCCTGTCATTGAGGAACTTTTTGGCAGAATTGTCATAGATTGCGTTGATCCTCTGCCAAAGACCCCCTGTCACCCCCGCGTCCGTCGTCTCCTCTCAGAGCGTTTCTATTCTCTCTAAAATTTGTCCTAAGGCCCCATGCCTTGGTCTTCTTGGGGGTGAATAAAATAGGGTGTAGTTTTTCTCTGAAGCTTGTTGGTCTAAATCAGCCCGAGAATCCCAGCCGGAATTCTCTACATCACGTCAAGCCACTTTCGTTCTGACATCACTCTTTCATTCATCCAATAGTCTTTTACTTCTCAAACAAGTGACACACCTGAAGGACGTGACTTTCCTTTCTGCAGCAATGATTTTTCTCCTCCACCTTTTTTCTCCAATTGGAGAGGCTGTTATACTCTTCTAAACTATGTCACAATGTAAGCATTATGTCGTAACAAAAAATGGCTTGTCCGCTTACAAACAATTAAAAGACAACAATGTCGCAACCCCCAGGCGACACTCCGCATTTAACTACCTCAGCACTTTTAAATATATTCAAGGCGCGAGTCTGACTCAGATATCCTTGGCGCCTGTCAGCCGTCGGCCGTTGCCTCACAAGTTTTCATAACTGACCCTGGATTAGCATTCGTTCTCCATCTACCTCTCGATCTACTCTGATCTACCTTTAATGTCTACCTCTATCTACCGACCTCTTACAGGGCTCGGCAGCTACCGTTGGTCGTCCCGACCAATTTCTTATTTCCCTCTTACAGGGCTTGCTAATATATACTTGAAATTCATTCTAATAAGCTAACCTACTATATTTTAAAGAAATAAGCAACCCTCAAAAATGCACAAAATAATTCAAGCAGATTAAATGTAAATAACATGCATGTAAACTTTATAAGGCATAGATCAAAATAAATTGCAAGGTTCCTTAAGAACACAGTTTTCAATGGTTTCATCATCTTTTCAAAGATGATAGCAGTATCCAATAATTCATGTAAATGATAGTGAATAATACATAATACATGTAATTAAGCAGATAATTTGCAAGACTCACTACTTTAGAGTTAAAAGTTGTTGCTGTCTCTTCTTGCATTTCAATATTCATTATTATTATTTTTCAACATACTTAATTCATTTTCAAAGACAGTCTGAATGCTTCATAAATTATCTGAATACTTATGTGAGAGGTCCTTAAGGTTCCAAGTCAGACCACAGTGGATCCAAGGTCTCCATGTATCTGCTTGACACCAAGTTCCAGTTGTTTAGGTCTCCCATCCCAAGTACATACATATGGCAAACAATACTATCTGTAAAATACATCAAGTTTAATATTCAACCCACAAAGAATAACATTATAATATTCCCTATACTCTTCAGGTTTCCCAACATTGATACACAGGGTATCACAACTGTCATTTTCAATTAAGTCACTGATCTGCAATTTCACTTTCTTTATGTCGTCTAAATGGCATATCACTTCTTCCATTGTGTCTAAGTGTTTAAGTGCAAATTTATTACCACCTGCAGAATCAACTACCCATATATGGACCAGTGTACCTTAGTGAAAGTTTATTATTGGGTGAATGTAGATTGACCATGACTAAATCTCCTAGTTTCAATTCTAGTTTATGTGCTATTTTGTGTTGTTTCTTCATCTCTTGTGAATATTCCTGCATATGTTTCCTAATTCTTTGGTGAATATTTTGAAAAGTATTTATTCTATTCAGTATACAATCATCTATATTATACACAGGTTTCTGGTCTGCAGTCAAAATTTTATATGGAAGAGTTTTGTCTTCCCCAAAAATTATAAAATGAGGTGTATCACCTGTTGCTACATTGATTTGATTATTCAAAGTACGCTTAACACAAGGAATCCAAGTGTCCCAAGTTATACTATGAGGACTTATCATGCTTCTAAGACATGTAATTATTTTCATATTTAATCTTTCTACTACCCCATTACTTTGTGGATGATTCACTAAGATATTGACTTTTTGATCTTAAATAAACTACATAATTTTTCCAAGATTTTGTTATTAGATTCAGTTCCATTGTCTGAAATTGGAGTCTTAGGTGTAGTGAAATTACAGATTATCTGATCATAGATTACTGAAGCAATAGTTTCAGCTCTCTTATTTGGAATGGGTTGTAAAATACAAAATCTTGAAAAATAATCAATAGCAACAAATACATATTTATATCCATTCTCAGACATAGATAGCTCTAATGTGTCCAGGTGAACTCTTTCCCAAGGTTTTTGTGGAATGGGATAGGTAAGTATAGGAGCAGGTTTTGGTGTATTTCCTCTCACCCTAACACAATTTATGCAATTTTCTATATAATCATATATACATTTCTTCATACCTGGCCAAAAGTGTTTAAGTTGTGCTTGTCTATAAGTTTTATCCTTTCCTGGATGTGAGCTACAATCACTATCATGAAGTAACTTCAATATCTCATTTACAAGAGTTTGGGGTATTACCAACTGATTTACAGGCCCTCTAGAAATATCTTTCCCACTTACAACTGTTTTTATATACAAAAGTCCATTAATCAATTGAAATTCCTCTATCTTATACCCCTTTGGTAGCTTTGGAGGATTTCCTCTTGGGTTCATCAAATACTTGATTAATGATTCACATCTTTTATCATCCCTCTGTTCTCTTATCAGCATTTCTTCATCTAAAGTTACTAATTCCTCTATACTACAAACAAAATTAATCAACCCAGTTCCAGTCATTGGTTGACTAATGTTTCTAGAAAGTGCATCTGCAGATACATTCTTTCTACCCGGAATATATTCAAATTGAACTTCATAGCACTGAAGTATTGCAGACCACCTAGCAAGTCGGCCCCTTAGATTCTTATACTTAAATAAGTTCTGAATAGCTGTATGATCAGTCCAAACTCTGATTGGATATCCTAATATCATATCCCTAAAACTTTCTAAAGAATAATTAACTGCTAAAGTTTCTTTTTCTGTTATAGAGTAGTTTCTCTCCGCACTATTACAAAGTCTTGATGTGTAAGCGATTGGCTTCAAAGTTCCATTTCTCTCTTGCATCAGTAGGCCTCCTAATCCTATGTCAGACGCATCAGTGCAAAGAATGAATTCTTTTCCATAATCAGGAATTCTTAGAATGGGGGAACTCGTGAGTTAATCTTTCAGCTTGTCAAAAGCTTGCTGCTGTGCAGGTCCCCCTATGAACTTTGAATCCTTCCTCAGCAAAGAACTTAATGGATTAGCAATGTCAGCATATCGTTGAATAAATTTTCTATAATATCCGGTCAATCCCAAAAAGCTCCTAACCTTGTCTACATTGATCGGAACCGGAAAATTCTTTACAGCGTCAATCTTTGAATTCACTATACTAGGTACATGTCTGTCTATCTTATGTCCTAAATAAATAACACTGTCTTGCAAGAACTTACAATTTTCAAGTTTTACTTTTAATCCTGCTTCTACTAGTCTTCAGAATATCAAATCTAATTTCTTAAAGTAATGCACTGCAGTCTGAGAAACTATTAAAATGCAATCTAGAAATACACTGGTAGTATTTCCTAACAATCCATCTCTCACCGCCACACCCTTGGGCTCAGGATTCTCATGTCTACCTTCATGTGCACTGTATCCGACTCTGTACTTGTGGCGCAGGTTTCGACCAAATCGCTGACCTTCGGATTTTCGCTCAAATTTCATGGGGATTTGAGATTTGAGATTTTTGGCATTTTAGGTCATTTTGGTCACCACCGATTTACCCGCTATCACACCCACAGGTCCGGGGCGGCCTGGGATGCCCTCGAGTCCAATGGCACACCAGTCAGGCACACGGTATGGCTGCCACAGGCCTAAACGTCATGAATGGGTCAAAAGGTCCAAATTTTGGAGGGCTCTCACCGCCACACCCTTAGTCTCAGCATTCTCATGTCTACCTTCATGTGCACTGTATCCGACAATCTAATTGTGGCGCAAGTTTCGACCAAATCGCTCACCTTCGGATTTATGGCATTTTGGGTCATTTTGGTCACCACCGATTTACCCGCTATCACACCCACAGGTCCGGCAAGGCCTGGGATGCCCTCCAGTCCAATGGCACACCAGTCAGGCCAAAGGTATGGCTGCCACAGGCCTAAACGTCATGAATGGGTCAAAAGGCCCAAGTTTGGAGGGCTCTCACTTCCACACCCTAGGTCTCAGGATTCTCATGTCTACCTTCCTGTGCACCTTATCCGACTCTCTACCTGTGGCGCAAGTTTCGACCAAATCGCTCACCTTCGGATTTTCACTCAAATTTCATGGGGTACCCTCTTTGAGATTTTGGCCATTTTGGCTCATTGGTCACCTCCACTGATTTACCCGCTATCACACCCACAGGTCCGGCAAGGCCTGGGATGCCCTCCAGTCCAATGGCACACCAGTCAGGCCAAAGGTATGGCTTTCCACAGGCCTAAACGTCATAAATGGGCCAAAAGGCCCAATTTGGAGGGCTCTCACCGCCACACCCTTGGTCTCACGATTCTCATGTCTACCTTCATGTGCACCCCATCCGACTCTCTACTTGTGGCGCAAGTTTCGATCAAATCGCGAACCTTCGGATTTTCACTCCAATTCCATGGGGCCCCCTTTGAGATTTTGGCCATTTTGTGCCATTTTGGTCACCTCCACCGATTTACCGGCTATCACAGCCACAGGTCCGGCAAGGCCTGGGATGCCCTCCAGTCCAATGGCACACCAGTCAGGCCAACGGTATCCCTGCCACAGGCCTAAACGTCATTACTGGCTCAAAAGCCCCAACTTTGGAGGGCTCTCACCGCCACACCCTTGGTCTCACGATTCTCATGTCTACCTTCATGTGCACCCCATCCGACTCTCTACTTGTGGCGCAAGTTTCGACCATTTTGGGCCATTTTGGTCACCTCCACCGATTTACCCGCTATCACACCCACAGGTCCGGCAAGGCCTGGGCACCCTATCCCACTTTATACTTGTGGCGCAAGTTTGGACCAAATCGCTGACCTTCGGATTTCCCCCCAAATTCCATGGGGTACCCCCTTTGAGATTTTTTTTATTTTGGGCCATTTTGGTCACCTCCACCGATTTACCCGCTATGACACCCACAGGTCCGGCAAGGCCTGGGATGCCCTGCAGTGCAATGGCACACCAGTCAGGCACACGGTATCCCTGCCACAGGCATAAACGTCAAAAGGCCCAACTTTGGAGGGCTCTCACCGCCACACCCAACAACTGTTACCCTCCTGGATGAGAACCTACAGCTCATGGTTTGATCTATGGGTAATATTGTGACCTTACACACACACACACACACACACACACACACACACACACACACACACACACACACACACACACACACACACACACACACACACACACACACAACTCCTTGCCCACCAGAGTTGGAGTGCCGGCTTGCAGTGTGTGCATGTGTTTAACATTATGAACTCTCTCATTCAGAGTGCTAGGGCAAAGGATGCAGGGCGGAGCTAGTTAATCCGACACAAAATAGGCTTGGCCACAGATTCAAACTACCCCTGATGCAATCGCCACAAAGATGCACAGAGCACCTTAAATTACAATACCCCACACTAACAGTCCGTAGACACGATATATCTACCTTGAGTGACTTGTGGACCTGTTTGTTACTGGTTACATGAAGATAGGCTTTCTGCAAGAGAGATTAGGGAGAATGGACTGATCAGTTGGTTCCATCATGGTTCAACTCTTTGCATGTGAATGTCGAATATAATTTTCAAAGTTAAGATGGCAACTGTCCATATGTATGGGTTTAAAGAACAACAAACTGATTTTACATGATGAAATACTAATGGACAGTTGCCATCTTACATATGTATGTAAGATGGCAACTGTCCATATGTATGGATTTAAAGAGTAACAAACTGGTTTTACATGATGAAATACTAATGTACTTCATACATCTGGACAGTTGCCATCTTACATATGTATGTAAGATGGCAACTGTCCATATGTATGGATTTAAAGAGTAACAAACTGGTTTTACATGATGAAATACTAATGTACTTCATACATCTGGACAGTTGCCATCTTACATATGTATGTAAGATGGCAACTGTCCATATGTATGGATTTAAAGAGTAACAAACTGGTTTTACATGATGAAATACTAATGTACTTCATACATCTGGACAGTTGCCATCTTACATATGTATGTAAGATGGCAACTATCCATATGTATGGATTTAAAGAGTAACAAACTGGTTTTACATGATGAAATACTAATGTACTTCATACATCTGGACAATTGCCATCTTATGTAAGATGGCAACTGTCCATATGTATATGGATTTAAAGATTAACAAACTGGTTTTTACATGATGAAATACTAACGTACTTCTGCAACTTTTCAGAAAGGGAAGATCAAGAACTCTCCCACAAAGTGCTCCTTCATCACGTGTATCCTCCTGATTCCGTTTGGTATTTTGCCGGGCATCATTGCCCTCTGTTGTTGTTGTCAGGAGCCCAAGTGTAACAAGAATTTATTATACTGATATACCTTCGACTCCACTCGGATGTAACTGTTATACCAAAATTAAAATGAGCAAATGACTGGTATTGTTTGTAAGTAAATACTGAAAATGTGAATTACTATTAAGTATCTAAATACTTAATAACAATTCATTTTCAGTATTTGCTTATAAACAATACCACTCGTTCAGTCATTTTAATTTGCCTTTGGCTTGGCTACCTCTCTTGATAGGGGGAAAGCCCTTGGTATATAGATAGACGAGATTATTAAGCACTAAACTGTTAATTCTTTTATCTCAAAATATCAATTAGTCTTTATATTCAAACTAAGCAGTTCTGTTATAACCTTAGGGATTCAAATATTTAGTATAACAAAAGCTTTCAAAAGAGGTAACACAAATGTATTTTTATAAATACGGTCATGATTTACATTTTCCACTATTCAATTTTGTATATCAAATATATATTTTACATCCAAAATGTGATTTCTATATACCCTTTTGTCTCGCTATGGAAAATTCTGTAGTAGATTTTTTATCCATGCACATAATTTCCTTGTTCCACCCAGAAAAGGATTTTGCAATGATGAAAGTCCCATAGTTTAAGAAAGTTCACAGAAAAGGAGTTATGAGAGTTCAAAATGAACTCCTGGTATTCCAGGGTTTTGTGTAATAATATCTCGCTGACAAGGCCCTCACGTAAGCTACTGTGCCGGAATAGTGCCAAATCACTGGCACCCTCTCTGGACTACAACATACAATGGCAAAACTCCCTTCGACGTAGTCAACCACTCTATAGTCATAGACAAACTGAGACTATTGGGAGTACACGGCCCATTGCTGTCATGGATCATAGATTTTTTATTTGGTCGCACAATGCAAGTCTCAGTTTCAGGGTTTACCAGCTCCTCCAGAAATGTCCTCAGTGGGGTCCCCCAGGGCTCAGTCTTGGGCCCCCTCTTATTCCTAGTGTACATTAACTCCCTGCCAACATATATCCACTCAAAATGCAACATATATCCACTCAAAATGCTACGAAGAGACTCCAGTTCCCCTTCAGCCGAAGACATAGGAATCTGCCAGAGGAACATAGATACAGTATACAGAGTTGCTGACTCCTGGGGCCTGCGCTTCAACCTGGACAAGTGTGCTGTACTACGTTGCCAAAGAGGCTCAACAGACATCAACCTAGGTCCCCAGCATCATTATATAATGGACACCACCGCTCTCTCTATTGAGACTGCACATAAAGACTTGGGTATCACAGTTGATTGTAACTTGAAATTTCATACTCATATTTCAAAAACTGTAAAGAAGGCAGCAGGTCTAGCAAATAATTTACTAAGATCAACACTCTGTCGTGACAAGGACTTCATGATCACCCTGTTTAAATCCCACATCAGACCACTGTTGGAGTTTGGATCCACTGTATGGAACACTGGATACCTAGGTGACCTTACGCTCCTGGAATCTACGCAACGCAGGTGGACTAAACAAATAATTGGAATGGCAGAGCTTAGCTATGCAGACCGTCTGCTAACTTTAGATCTTTATTCAATCTCAGTCTCTCTCAATCTCAGTCAGTCTCTCTCTCAATCTCAGTCAGTCTCTCTCAATCTCAGTCAGTCAGTCTCTCTCAATCTCAATCAGTCTCCCTCAATCTCAGTCAGTCTCTCTCAATCTCAGTCAGTCTCTCTCAAACTCAATCAGTCAGTCTCAATCTCAGTCAGTCTCTCCTCACCCAATCAATCTCTCCCAATGTCAATCACTTAATCACTCTCAATCACTCAATTTCTCTGTCATCCTCTATCTCTCACTGTCAATCTCAATCACTCAATCTGCCTCAATCTTTTTCTCAATCAATTTCTCGATCTCAATCCCTCAGTCAACCTATCAATCAATTTATCAGTCTCTCAATTTCAGTAAATCTCTCACTAAATGTCAGGGGGGTACAAATAAATGGTTTGTATACTCGGTATTATTGAGAATTCGGGCGAGAGAGAAAGAAACACCAAGGTAACACAACACGTGTTTTTATTTGGATATAACACAGAGCACTATCTTATCTACATCTCCACACAAATATAAAATATAATAATCACCAGCGTGATGTCTACAAGACTACAAGACTACAATATATACTACACTCCTCCTTGTGTGACGAGTCTCCGTTTGTGTCCTGCTGCGGACGGGCGCACGTCTCCTCCTTGTGTGACGAGTCCCCGTTGTTGTCCTGGTGCGGACGGGCACACGTCTCCTCCTTGTGTGACGAGTCCCCGTTGTTGTCCTGGTGCGGACGGGCGCACGTCTCCTCCTTGTGTGACGAGTCCCCGTTGTTGTCCTGGTGCGGACGGGCACACGTCTCCTCCTTGTGTGACGAGTCCCCGTTGTTGTCCTGGTGCGGACGGGCGCACGTCTCCTCCTTGTGTGACGAGTCCCCGTTGTTGTCCTGGTGCGGACGGGCGCACGTCTCCTCCTTGTGTGACGAGTCCCCGTTGTCGTCCTGGTGCGGACGGGCGCACGTCTCCTCCTTGTGTGACGAGTCCCCGTTTGTGTCCTGCTGCGGACGGGCGCACGTCTCCTCCTTGTGTCCTGTTCCTCGTGGTCTCCCTCCGTCCCGGCGCCCTCCCTCCGTGGAACTGGGAGGGGAGGGGGGGGGGGTCCGCCCTCAACGGCAGACGGCCGTAAGGTGTGTGTCCGTCCTCCTTCATTTTTTTTTTTACATTTATTGATTTACAAGAAATACATCTTGTTTGGGTCTCTACCCATATTCCTAGAAGGCATACAAGTATGCCTTTTACAATAAGTTACATGTACATTTGTTTAAATATGACAATATATGTTGCGCTGTACGGTCTCCACGATCTAGCCGACGTGGTTAGTGTCCTATGAGTCCGTCGCGTCCCATCCGGTCCAGCCGACGTAGTTCCTGCACCCGTCGCGTCCCATCCGGTCCAGTCTAAGGCATCATGCGCAGTTACCTAGGTGAAGAAAAGAAAGCATTAGTCCTTGGCTTAAGTTGAAATGTGTCATAAGTCAAAAAATCAGCAAGAGAGTACAGTCGAACAGAACCCATCCGTATCATCTGGGGGGCGGCACTTGAAGGAGGCGTCCCAGCTGATACGAGTTAAGGGACATCGTCAGTCGACGGATGAGTCCCCCAGCCGAGGTCCTGGGGCCCACACGTAGAAATCTGGTCGCTGGGCAAAGGGCCACATAATGATCTAGCCCGTTTGCGCCGGCCTCTCCACAGTGGATGCAGGCCTCCGGCTGTCCCGTCACCTCCGAGAAGCATCGATACCCGAGACGGAGTCGATGAAGGGTGACTTCCTCTATCCTGGAGAGACGGACTCCAGGGGTCAGTCGCTCATACGCTGTGGCAACTTGATACCAGCGTGCTGACGGCCTCTGGGCTGTTAGGTTCCTATGGCTTTGTAGTTCCCTCTTGGCCATCGCTCTCGTTGCAATGGCCAAGATCTCAGTTCGGCTCGGGAGGACACCGATTCCGCCTTCCATGTCCCCTGTGGCCGCTCTTCTGGCCACCCTGTCTGCCGCTTCATTTCCCTGGATGCCGATGTGTCCCGGCACCCAGTTGAGGACGACTGATCTCCCTTGCTGACGGAGGGCCTTGAGCTGAAACAACAGTGAGGTCATTAGTTTTTTCTGGTCATTGTGATAAATTTTAGATATTAATTGCAACAGAGCTAAACTATCTGTGTGCACAACTACATTACGTTGGTGGGTGTTGAGAGCATGGGTCAATGCTAGACCCACTGCAACACCCTCTGCTTGCGTCGAGCAGCGAGTGCCCAACACCCTTACTCCCTGTTCCTCGTCCTTCGTGACAAACGCTGCACCTGCCACGTTGTGTACGGGATCCACGGAGCCGTCTGTGAAATAGACGACGCAGTTTTCCTGGGCGACAGATCTCATTGTGGCCTCCGCATCCGCCCGCAGGCGCGGCAGCGGCGTACCGCGTCGTGACGCCATCACACTGATTCTGGCCGGTGGATTCTCCCAGGGGGGAGACGCACATAACCTTCCACCGGCACATCCCTCCTCTTCTGAAGGATAAGGTCATGCAGGTGAAGGTCCCTTATGCGGTGTGCAACCCTCGCTGACCACCTCTTCTGCGGGAAGAGATCCGGATCTTGCTGGAGGGCGCTGATTAGCCTTCGCCGCAGGAACGAGTCATGTTCTCTCTGAATGACTCCTATGGCGAAGGCTACCACCAATCCTGAGATCCTCACACTGATAGGCACCAGTCCCGCCTCTTGCTGCATATTGGCGACCAGAGTCCAGCGCGGCGCGCCCAATATTACGCGCAGCGCCTGGTTCTGTACTGTCTCCAAGTCAGCCATCCGTGTTGCGGATAGACCAGCCAGAGCACTGCTGGCATAGTCTATCACCGGTCGAATTGCGCTGACGTAGAATGTCCGGAGGACAGCGCAGTTGGCACCTGCCTCTCTGGTCGCCAAGGACTTCAAAACGTTAATCCGGCTGAGGACCCTTCCCCGGATGTATGCCACTTCAGTCCGGAAGGACAGCCTGGAGTCGAGCCAGACACCTAGGTACATGTGCGTGCTGACCCACTCTACCTCATGTCCCTGCAGCAGAAGCCTGTCCCTCGGTGTCACGCTAGTGCCAAAACACATGGCTTTGGTCTTTGGTGGCGAGATCTTGAGGCCAAGCTCTTCGCATTTGGAGGAAATGCGGTCGAGGCACATTTGCGTCCTTCTGGCCTTGGTCCTTCTGCCTGCTACCACCAGCGCGACATCGTCTGCGTATGATAGGAGGTGGCATCCTGTGGGTAGAGGGATGGCTATTAATTCACTCATCAGCACGTTAAACAGGGTGGGACTGAGAACCCCAACCTGGGGTGTACCATTTTCCAGGGGGTGATAGCAGGACTCCACTCCCTGTAGACGGACTCTGGCAGTTCTATTGGAGAGGTAGTCCGCTATCCACTGTAACAGTTTCCCCTGTACTCCTCTGGCAGCCAGACTGTCCAGAATTGCAGCGGGACTGGCAAGCTCGAATGCCTTCTCCAGGTCAAAGAAGACGACCATGGCGTGACGTTGCTCCACATGGCTCAGAAGCGTTGTAATGCATTGAGCCGTGCCCACCCCTTTGGTGAAGCCATAGAGGTTCTCTTGTGGTGGTCCCAGTTTCCACAAAAGTCTTTGGAGAACCATCTTTTCCATGGTCTTCCCCAGGCAGCTCGTCAGGGAGATAGGACGATACTCTCCGGGCTCCCTGGGCTTGGGGATAGGCACGATGTCGGCCCTCTTCCAGTTGGACGGAAGTCTTCCACAGGACCAACTGCTGTTTACCACCTGGAGGAGTGCTTCTTCTCCAGCATCCCCCAGGTGTGCAACCATGGAGTACGTCACTAGGTCGCTCCCTGGAGCAGTGTCGGAGGATCTCTTACGTGAGGCTTGCAGCTCATGGATGGTGAATGGCGTGTCCGTGTCACCCGGAGACCCCATGGCAGCTTGTATCCTGGTCTCTCTTGGTTCACGGAGCATGGCCTGCCTCTGTTGCAGCTCGGCGGGTAGCGTGGCTGTGTGCGTGTGTCTGGCAAATTCTTGCGCCAGATTTTCTGCCTCGCACTGTGGTGCACGGGGAGCGCGCCGTGGTGGGGTACGGCTGGTCGCTATGTGGAGTTTCCCCCAAAGTTCCTTTAGCGTGGTGGACTCACTAAAGCTTTGGCACCATTCTAGCCACTTCTCGCTACGCACACGTCGAGCTGTCTCCTTGGCCTCTTCGACGGCACTCCGGAGGTTGGCCAGGTTAGCAGGGTTGTGGTGTCTACGCAGGATCTTTCGTAGACGGTTGACCCTGTGGTTGGCATCCTTGATCTCTTGGTTGTAGTACCAACCATCTCGATGTCTCCTCCTGTTGAGGCCCTTCTTAGGTATTGCCTCCTCTGCCGCTGCATGAATAGCAGAGACCAGTGAGGCCTCCGCATCGTCCAACTCACCCATGGCCAGAGCGTCGGTGACGACCTCGCGAGCCACTCTGTCCTTGAACAACGTCCAATTGGCCTTGCGCGGGTTCCACCTTCCTATTCTCTGGACCACTGGGGGTGGCGGGGCTACGGTGAGCGACATGTCTATTCCAAAATGATCACTCGTAGCCGTGTCGTTGATGCTCCACGACATCCGATGCGGCAATGAGGAGGAGACAAATGAGAGATCGAGCCTGCCATGTCGTACATGCGTCGGCGACCCGTCGTTCAGTAGGACCACACCCGGGCTGGTGTTCAGGATTTCATCAATGTGTCGCCCGGACGAGTTTGTAGGCGACACAGAGTGAAGAATGGGGTGGTGCGCATTAAAGTCACCTGCGATGATGTACTGCTCGTCCTCCGCGACGGTGCATACTTCCCCCAGGTCCAAGTGTCCACGCACAGGGGCCTTGTAAATGTTATACACATGGACCGTTTCATGGGGGAAGTGCAGTCGAACTGCGAGCACCTCCACATCTTCCCCACACTCTATTGGTGGGTCTACTCTTGAACATGGGATGGACGCATGGACAAGGGTCATACAACCTCTGCTTGTGTCCGTTTGGGGCGACACGAACACGTGGTATCCAGAGATCCTGATCTCTTCCTCTCCCACCAGGGTCTCTTGCAAGAGGATGACCTGTTTTTCCTCCTGCCGTATGATGGCATGCAGAAGTGACTGTTTCGCTCTGAATCCAAGGATATTCCATTGGAGGAAGCGAACAGTCTGGGTGGTCGAGCGCACTGTGGACACTCTATCCATGGTGCTCGTTGTCTTCTGATGACGATGACGGGCTTGACGGCGAAGAAGAAGAGCCCTCGCTGCTACCATCAGTGTCCGTATCCGCCCCTTCGTTTCCCCTAGGTACGTCAGGGAATCCAGCCACAAACGCTGCGCCACCTGCCTTAGAGAGGGTAACCTCTCGCCTCGTCTGGTACCGCTGGACTCGAACTGGGCCCTCAGGCAGTGTAGCCTTGACCGCGGCTCCTGCTTTGCCTTTTCGGGCCGGCTCGTCAGACGTTGGCGGCTCTGCGCGTACTGGGGAGGGCGCTGGATCCTCCTCGGGTGTTCGGACACTGGTCGAGGGCACTGCGGGAGGCTGCGCAGGAGATGGGATCGTTGGAGAGCTTTCGGTCACCTGGGTGGTACCTGGTGCAGCGGATGGAGACATGGAGGGCTTGGTGGCAGGTGAGCACTTTTTGATGGAGACCATCGCCTGCGCCATGTCCTTGAGGAAGCTCGTAGCTTCCCTGACCTGGTCTTCCGAGCTCCCCAGGTGGCGGGCCAGCGCAGCCGCGGCGACCATGACGAACTGCATCAGTTCGTCATCCTGGAAGGTGAGTAGCCGCGGAAGGGCTTGCGCCGGCTGCTGCTCCCTTTGGACAGGAGGTTCTGCTGGGGGGCTGCGGTTCTTGGTTCCGTTATGGAACTGGGGCCGCTGCGTCCTCCTTCTTCCGGACGCCCTCTTATACATCCGGGAGGGTGAGGGAGAGTGGGTGGGCATGGATCTGCGCATGCGCACAGCAGTAGACTTCGTGTAGGGACAGTTGGCAACACTGAAGCCAAGATGACCTCACGCCACCTTTCGGCCGGTCAGGTGTGCTGGGTCACTACCACCACCAAGCCTCGTCTCGGCCAAATCACGTGGTCGACGTCCGCGCCGACAGCCCTCTAAGTCTCGTCACGTGACCCACGTGACACTCAATCTCTCAATATCAATCACTATCAATCTCTCTCAATATCTCAATCTCAGTCACTTTCAATATCTCAATCTCAGTCAATCTAACTCTCTCAGTCTCTCAGTCAGTCTCTCAGTCAGTCTCTCAGTCAGTCTCTCAGTCAGTCTCTCAGTCAGTCTCTCAGTCAGTCTCTCAGTCAGTCTCTCAGTCAGTCTCTCAGTCAGTCTCTCAGTCAGTCTCTCAGTCAGTCTCTCAGTCAGTCTCTCTCTCAGTCAGTCTCTCTCTCAGTCAGTCTCTCAGTCAGTCAGTCTCTCAGTCAGTCAGTCTCTCAGTCAGTCTCTCAGTCAGTCTCTCAATCAGTCAGTCTCTCAGTCAGTCAGTCTCTCAGTCAGTCTCTCAATCAGTCTCTTAATCAGTCTCTCAATCAGTCTCAATCACTCTCTCAATCAGTCTCTCTGTCTCAATCAGTCTGTCTCAATCAATCAGTCTCTCAATCAGTCTCTCTCAATCAGTCTCAATCAGTCTCTAAATCACTCAATTTCTCAATCTCAACCAATCTCTCTCTCCCACTCCAATCAATCTCTCTCCCACTCAATCAATCAAGTCTCTCCATCTCAATAAATCTCTTTACCTCTCTCTCAATCTCTCCCTCTCTCAATCTCTCCCTCTCTCAATCTCTCCCTCTCTCAATCTCTCCCTCTCTCAATCTCTCCCTCTCTCAATCTCTCCCTCTCTCAATCTCTCCCTCTCTCAATCTCTCCCTCTCTCAATCTCTCCCTCTCAATCTCTCTCTCAATCTCTCCCTCTCAATCTCTCCCCCTCTCTCAATCTCTCCCTCTCTCTCAATCTCTCCCTCTCTCTCAATCTCTCCCTCTCTCTCAATCTCTCCCTCTCTCTCAATCTCTCCCTCTCAATCTCTCCCTCTCTCTCAATCTCTCAATCAATCTCTCCCTCTCAACCAATCTCTCAATCAATCTCTCCATCTCTCAACCAATCTTCCAATCATCTTTTAATCAATCTCAACCAATATCTCTATTTCACTTTCTCTCAAACACAATCTCTCAGTCAATATTTTCCTCTCTTAATCTCTCCCTCTCACTCACTCTCCCAATCAATATCTCCCAATCTCTCTATCAATCTCGTTCTCTATCTCAATCTATCTCGCCCTCTCAGTCACTCTCCCAATATCTTCCTCTCAATCTCTATCAATCTCTCTCAATATCTCCCTTTCACTCTTCCAATCAATATATCTCTCAGTCTCGCCCTCTCAAACACAATCTCTCAACCAATATATTCATCTTTCAATCACTCTCCCAATCACTCTCTCTCAGTATCAATCCCGCTCTCTCTCAATCTCTCAATCTCACTCACTTTCCCAATCAATATATATCTCAGTTTCTCAATCTCGCTCACTAAAACACTCAATCTCTCTATCAATCTCGCTTTCAATCTTTCAATCACTCAATATCTCAATAAATCTCAACCTCGCTCTCTCAAACACTCAACCAATATCTTCGTCTCTCAATCTCTATCAATCTCTCTCTCAATCTCACTCTCTCAATCTCGCTCTCAATCTCACTCACTCTCCCAATCAATATCTCTCTCAGTCTCTCAATCTCGCTCTCTAAAACACTCAATCTCCATCAATCTCGCTTTCAATCTCTCAATCACTCAACATCTCTCAATCTCAATCTCGCTCTCTCAAACACGCAATCAATATCTTCCTCTCTCAATCTCTATCCATCTTGCTCTTTATCTCAGTCTCTCCCCCTCAATCAATCTCTCAATCTCTCAATCTCTCTCAATCAATCAATCTCTCTCAATCAATCAATCTTTCAACCAATCTATCCCTCAATCTACCTCTCTCAATCTACCTCTCTCAATCTACCTCTCTCAATCTACCTCTCTCTCAATCTACCTCTCAATCTACCTATCAACCAATCTACCTATCAACCAATCTATCTCTCAACCAATCTCTCTCAACCAATCTCTCTCTCAACCAATCTCTCTCTCAACCAATCTATCTCTCAACCAATCAATCAATCTCAACCAATCAATCATTCTCTCAATCAGTATCAATCAATCTCTCAATCAGTATCAATCAATCTCTCAATCAGTATCAATCAATCTCTCAATCAGTATCAATCAATCTCTCAATCAGTATCAATCAATCTCTCAATCAGTATCAATCAATCTCTCAATCAGTATCAATCAATCTCTCCCTCTCAGTCAATCAATCTCTCCCTCTCAGTCAATCTTTCTCAATCAATCTGTAAGTCAATCTTTCTGTCGCGTTCGTGTATTGAAGAGCGTCATAACCTACCAACGTTGAGGGTACCGAGTTCGCGTTTCTTTCGTGCTGACAGGGCGCGAAAACTTCCATTACGTAACAGCACGTCGTTACTGTTCCCCTTGTGCAAAGATGTGTATGTGTATGTGTGTGTGTGTGTGTGTGTGTGTGTGTGTGTGTGTGTGTGTGTGTGTGAGAGAGAGAGAGAGAGAGAGAGAGAGAGAGAGAGAGAGAGAGAGAGAGAGAGAGAGAGAGAGAGAGAGAGAGAGAGAGAGAGAGAGAGAGAGAGAGAGAGAGGTCAATAAAACCCCTAGATCTAGGTACACGAACTCTGAAGCTCTCATCCTGTCGATCACGAGACCAGCATGTGATCTAAGATGATTGTGAATCACAAGCACGCATGTTTACACGTGACCAAAATAGGAACGGGCTGACAGAAGCCAGAATTCGAACTCTCACTTCCTCCACTTCCTTCCTCCACTCCCTCCTCCCACTCCCTGGCAGGTGTGGGAGGTGGGCGAAAACAAAATTCCATTCAGATACTTAATCCTTAATCGACAAAAACATTTGGAGCAAAGTGTGTAGGTCTACTCACTCCGCAAGCAGTGCACGTCTCAGACATCTTTCCTGAAATTAGAAATTTGTGGCTGAATTACATTTTAATCAATTCGTCGGGGGAAAAGAAACGCACTTGGAAAAGGCGGAAGGGCTGGGAAATCTACACAAATTCTGCCCAATTTTTTTTACATTTTTCTTAGCCTAATAATGATAAAGGATAATAATAATAATGCCTATTTGGCAATGAATCAATATACTACATGAAATGCAGATAATGAAAAGAACACATATTTCGAATAATTACAATTGCTGAGGATAACATAAAAGCATAAGACTTAGTAATAAAGAAAACATTAGTTAACACTGGTGATATATACTGATGAAAAAAGTGTTAGAAGCGTTTCATAAAAGTCTAGTGTAATATTGTATAATTACATATACAAGAAAGCCTTCTTCCTCCTCATAAAGATGGTCATACAAAGCATATATTCACCTTTCACCCATCCCATCCAACCAACATACATTCGTTTTCCCTCATTTCCTTTATTGATAAAGTTCTATCCCTGACTTCCACTCCCCACACACTCCCAGTGTGTGTGTGTGTGTGTGTGTGTGTGTGTGTGTGTGTGTGTGTGTGTGTGTGTGTGGAGTTGAATATAATATCAAGCGTTAGATTCGAGTACTTTTGAATATGAACAACATCCTCTAGATCAGTGGTTCTCAAACTTTACCATGCCAAGGACCCCCCCCCCAGATATTTAAGTCCCATCCGAGGACCCCCAGCCAATCAAAAGTTATTATTACCATTACATGATTATAATGCAGTAAATTTACTATTTGCATATTCCTACACAAAGAAAGTATAAAAATAAGCATTTAAAATATTTTCAACATTTTGTCGATTTTCGGTTTAAAAACATTTCCATCTTCAGTTCACACTTTCTGTAAGCATAGAATAAAGCTTGAATGAATATAAATATTAATTAGAAAGAAACAAATGAAATATTATGACATATAAAAATGTAATAGAGAAGTGCTGGCTGATTGCACAACGAAATATCGATATCACCGACACTATAATGACAGAATCAATTTTGTATATTTTTATAATTATATAGTTTTTTCTGGATTTTTTTTTTTTTTTCATTGTATCGCGGACCCCCTAGGACCTTCTCAGGGACCCCCAGGGGTTCGGGGACCCCAGTTTGAGAACCACTGCTCTAGATGCATGAAGTGGGCACTTTGTCAAAATTCTTTAGTTTTCTTTTATGGATATTTTTAACGTTTTCTATGATGCATGATTTAGGGGTGACAATTTCATACTACATCCATTGAATGTTGCATGTGAGCGCGACACACATTCATTCCAATTTGCATACATTGCTAATACAATACTACAGCACAGCAACATACACCATTTATCTGCTGACTTTACGTAAAGTCTAGTCCCAAATACATAGTCCTCACTGATAAGCCTAATGTTCATTTATTTAGCAATACAAACAAAATATTCTTAGGGAAAGCAAGGCATACAAGGAAAGTCAAAACTAGGAAAACCCTACTTGAAAGTGTTTCTAGTTTGGTGGGGGACGCTAGATGGAGCACGTACACACACACACATGTACGTATACGTGTGTACATTAAATTCCCACGTACAAATGACACTACTATACTCCCACTCGCACACTAAACGTTTCTCTATAATTCACATTTCAGAAAATAGTTGTACAAGGCCACGATTCAGGTTATCAAAATATACGCTATATTCAATAAGAGTATCGGGAATAACACTAATACTTTTCGTTAGATTTTCACATGCAATCAACTAGATTTTGAAAAAAAGAAAATGTGATTACTGACAGCGTTGTAAGCTATCAGTGAGGCCTAGTAAGAGGAGGCCTGTCCGAGTCACTTTTATTTTCTCTAAAAATAACTCTCTAGTAACTTCTTTTCTTCTTTAATCGGTACATTTGTAGATCTATGTACAGTATCTATGGCCAGTCAGTCACTTGGTTGGAAAAAGTCCTGAAATTCTCCACACAGATGGAGTAAAAACGCGTTTCTGCCGATAAAAAGGAAAAATACAAAATGCCACAAGATCAAAACTTTCCAATGGTAGACATCCCCACATATATCGGCTTATCAAATCGTACCTTTACCATTTTCATATTACAAGCAATTAGATCCTCAGTAAAGATCTTGTATGAGTTGAAATTCGCTTTGAATAGTTTCCAGTGTAATCTTTGTATATTTCAGTAGTGCATCCCAGCTTAGTCCAGGCGCAGTCAAATAATGAACTGCATCGAGATTATATATTTTCATACATACTGCTCTAAAATTTTCAAAAACATCAGCAAGTACAAGAGTGTCTGTTTTTAAATAATGCATGTGATAATCCTGAAACTTTTTACAATCTACTTCAATCCAAACTTTCTGAGCATGTTTGTAATCTTGATCACTGATAGATTCATCATTGAGAGCACTATAGAAGCACTTTTTGTCTGGGAGGCATGTACTTTTGAATCTATTAGTTCAATCCATCCATTCATAAGGATATACCCCTTTCCTTCTCATTAAATCGAATTACTTTTCGTCGGGATAAAACTTTCGAAGATTGACTAGCTGATCATTCTTAAGATTCGATGCTAATTTTTCAAGTCAAGAAGACATCAATCTGAAACTATCAATGAACCTAATCTCTCGTTTTACTTCAATTGTATCATCACCCTTTTCAAAGCTATCTACTGTAACGTATTGACTAAAACTAATATCAGTTTCATCCGTTTGTCAGATTGCCTTTAACTTCCCCTCGACTTGTCCTAATTCCTTAACGAATAGATCAGCATCGTATCTGGACAGGTTATGCATTATTACTGCTATGTATTTAGGCTTTCTTGCCTTCAGATTGCAATCACTATGTGCTGCCCCTCTAAATTCCCCCGATAAATGGTCGTGATCTCTCACACCATTTTTAGACTGGTCCTTCTTATCATCATCTGTCAATGGTTGCTCGCAAAGGTGACAATGAGTAGCTGTATTGTATTTGTCCCAATCATCCTTGGTCAGGCGCATTGCTTTGATCTTTTTCATGATATTGTATATACGTTTCATCTCCTCAACTAAATACTCTACAAATTTCTTTCCTGTATCCTCACCTAGGGCCTCCGGTCCCAGGGCAGCTCCGCTGCTTACGTCTTCTGTATACTTTGAGTCTTTATCAACTGAGCATTTTGTGTAACATGCGAATGAGTCAGGCTCGTCTTTTTGCATATACAAGGTATAAGATCCTTCAGGATTTGGCTGTCTTCTTTTTATTCTATCAAGAGTACTTTCAAAATCGCTATATATTACAAAAGGATGTTCTATCTTTTTATAGAATGATCTAAAAACAATAGGTCCCTCTACAAGCTCCATTCGTACAGGTTTATGGACTGAACATTCAGGTTCATGTTTATCAAGTACCTCCTTCTTTCAGAAGGGATGCAGACAGTATGAACAAGGGAAAACTCGTCCATTATGACTTTTATTAATAAATGGGCTCAAATCTTCCATCAATACATAGTGCTTATTTTCTTCCTCGGATATATACAGAAGGTTTACATCTTGATCTTTTTTCACTTTTGTCATTCTTAAAGGATACAGGCTTTTATTTTCATCATTATCAAAGGCAAAGACACTGACGCTGATGGCATTCTTCTTTTCAAATATGGTCATCTTATCTAATTTGACTGGCAATTCTATTCCACTCCAATCGTAATTTTGAGCAGCAGCCTTAACTGTCTTACTAATTCTCTCTTTGTCCTTTTTATCCAAGCAATCTGACCGGGCAATGCAATGCACCATTTGAAACATTCTTGATCCTCATTTTTAATATTCATTAGTTGATATTTTGCCTTTTGATATTTATTAGGAAGTTTCATATAACTAGACCCTTTCAATGCTTCGTATTTTGCTCTTTTTATTTCTAAATTGAGAAGCTTCTCAATTATCCAACCTGAGCCCTCTCTTGTAAATTGATCAATCTTTTTTTCTAATTGACCAATCATATCTAGCACTACACTTTTTATTTCTGAAAGATCTGTCATCGGCTTCATCTCGCCAATGTTGTTCCAGGGCTCTTGAATTGATCTGCTCCCATCTCCTAACTTCTTGTAGAACCGAACTTTGAGACAAAGAGAAATTTTCAAACCTTTTTGACTCTCTTCTCTATAACATCCACCATACTCATGATCAAAAGTTTTGGATCAATTGTACTAATGTCGGAATAACAATAAACTCGTAATTGACCTCCACAACCTTCCCGACTATCATCGTATTTACATGTCATTTTAGATATGAGCTTCTGAAAATGTTTTTTTTTTTTTCACTGTGCCTTTTGAGCTTTGAGACTTCAATCTTACATATCTGACATTTTGGTTTTGATTTCTTGGGAATATCTTGGGGGTTAACCTTGAAGTAATGTTTCTTACATTTTTCATGTCTTAAACGGTCAAAAATGGTCTTGTTACAAATTTCCCAATGAAATTTTCCAACCTTATTTAACCTATTGTAATTAGGATTCAACCATTTCTGATTTCTCATGTCTTAAAGGGTTAAAAATAATTTGATCACAAATTTCGCAATGAAATTTTCTCTCTTGATTGTAATTAGGATCTAACCGTTTCTTGTGATAGACTGGTTTCTCATGTCTTCAAGGGTTCAAAATAGTCTTGTTACAAATTTGACAATGGAATTTTAGACATACTCGTTGACCTGCCTAAGATTGTTACCCATTGACTAATGAAAGAAAATGAGGAGATAATACGTCATGTTCAAGCAAGCATCCTGGGCCAGATAACAAAATCATAGTGGCAGTCATATAGAGCTCGACTCGTAATTGACAGACTTGGGTTCGATTCCCATGCTGGGTACAAATGTTTTGGATTAATCTATGAGTGGAGGGGGGAAAATAGGAGGAGGAGAAGGAGGAGATGAATAAATTGAAGGAGAAGGTTCCAAAAATTGATGTGGAGTGAAATTACAGACAACTTATTGTTAATTTTCTACCATGGTATTAAGTTCCAGATATTAACTATGTTGGGCACTCATGGCCAAGCGGACTAAAACTCGACCTACTGAGCCCAAAGGTCCGGGTTCGAATCTGCATTGAGGTGCTCCCTCGAGGGGTTATCCAAGTTTGAAAATGGTTTGGAATTGCCGAGTGCGCATTAAGTAATTCTATATAACCAGGTTCAGGCGTGGATGACTAATAATACCAACCACATGCTATCCTTCTCCCCCAATTCAATACTAGTCCGACAGGCAATGCATAAGACTATGGATTACTGTCGGGTGCCTGGGTATAACGAATTGAGGTGCACTGTGACCCCTTCTGAAGATGGAAGCGGCTTGAAGATGTGCAGTTGGAGAGGGTAGTATGGAGGCATGGGGCGCTTTTACTTGACTTTAGATTAAAGTTAGATTTGGTGGTTGAATCTAACGACGATAAATTAAAGTTAGATTTGATGGTTGAATCTAACCATGATATATTAAAAGTAGATTTTGGTGGTTGAGAGATGGTTAAAATGTGAAATGCGCTGCTACTCTCCTTTTCATACTACTTGGGTGAATAGGTCCAACTTTGGAGGGCTATCACCGCCATACCCTTGGTCTGAGACTTCTGATGTGTACGTTGATGTGCAATGTATCCGTCTCTCTCCTTGTGGGACAAGTTTAGATCAAATCGGTCGCTTTGGGATTTTGGGTGAAATTGATGTCATTATGGTCACCTACACCGAATTGTCCGCTATGACACCCACAGATCGAGGGCGACAAGAGCTGGCGTGGAGTCCAATTGCACATGGTCTCAGGCTTCTCATGTCTACCTTCATGTGCACTGTATCCGAAGTTTGGAGGAAATCGATCACCTTCGGATTTTCGGTCAAATTCCTGGGGTTAATCCTTTGAGATTTTTTAGGTTTTGGGTCATTTTGGTCACCTGCACCTGGCCTGACTGGTGTGGGATTGGACTGGAGGGCATCCCAGGCCTTGCCGGACCTGTGGGTGTGATAGCGGGTAAATCGGTGGAGGTGACCAAAATGGCCCAAAATCTCCCCATGGATTTTTGGGTGAAATCCGAGGGTGAGCGATTTGGTCCAAAGTTGCGCCACTTGTAGAGTGTGGGATAGGGTGCACATGGGCGTAGACAGCAGAATCGTGAGACGAAGGGTGTGGCGGTGAGAGCCCTCGAAAGTAGGGCCTTTTGACGTTTATGCCTGTGGCAGGGATAGGGTGTGGGTGACTGGTGTGGGATTGGACTGGAGGGCATCCCAGGCCTTGCCGGACCTGTGGGTGTGATAGCGGGTAAATCGGTGTCGGTGAGCAAAATGGCCCAAAATCCCCAAAATCTCCAAGGGGGTACCCCATGGATTTTTGGGTGAAATCCGAGGGTGAGCGATTTGGTCCAAAGGTGCGCCACTTGTAGAGTGTGGGATAGGGTGCACATGGGCGTAGACAGCAGAATCGTGAGACCAAGGGTGTGGCGGTGAGAGCCCTCGAAAGTAGGGCCTTTTGACGTTTATGCCTGTGGCAGGGATAGGGTGTGGGTGACTGGTGTGGGATTGGACTGGAGGGCATCCCAGGCCTTGCCGGACCTGTGGGTGTGATAGCGGGTAAATCGGTGTCGGTGAGCAAAATGGCCCAAAATCCCCAAAATCTCCAAGGGGATTTATGGGTGAAATCCGAGGGTGAGCGATTTGGTCCAAAGGTGCGCCACTTGTAGAGTGTGGGATAGGGTGCACATGGGCGTAGACAGCAGAATCGTGAGACCAAGGGTGTGGCGGTGAGAGCCCTCGAA
Organism: Oratosquilla oratoria; assembly: GCF_046742065.1. NCBI lineage: Eukaryota > Metazoa > Arthropoda > Malacostraca > Stomatopoda > Squillidae > Oratosquilla > Oratosquilla oratoria. Next base: position 87,285,760 of record NC_134778.1, read on the forward strand.
AGTAGGGCCTTTTGACGTTTATGCCTGTGGCAGGGATAGGGTGTGGGTGACTGGTGTGGGATTGGACTGGAGGGCATCCCAGGCCTTGCCGGACCTGTGGGTGTGATAGCGGGTAAATCGGTGGAGGTGACCAAAATGGCCCAAAATCCCCAAAATCTCCAAGGGGGTACCCCATGGATTTTTGGGTGAAATCCGAGGGTGAGCGATTTGGTCCAAACTTGCGCCACGCGTAGAGTGTGGGATAGGGTGCACATGGGCGTAGACAGCAGAATCGTGAGACCAAGGGTGTGGCGGTGAGAGCCCTCGAAAGTAGGGCCTTTTGACGTTTATGCCTGTGGCAGGGATAGGGTGTGGGTGACTGGTGTGGGATTGGACTGGAGGGCATCCCAGGCCTTGCCGGACCTGTGGGTGTGATAGCGGGTAAATCGGTGGTGACCAAAATGGCCCAAAATCCCCAAAATCTCCAAGGGGGTACCCCATGGATTTTTGGGTGAAATCCGAGGGTGAGCGATTTGGTCCAAAGTTGCGCCACTTGTAGAGTGTGGGATAGGGTGCACATGGGCGTAGACAGCAGAATCGTGAGACCAAGGGTGTGGCGGTGAGAGCCCTCCAAATTAGGGCCTTTTGACGTTTATGCCTGTGGCAGGGATAGGGTGTGGGTGACTGGTGTGGGATTGGACTGGAGGGCATCCCAGGCCTTGCCGGACCTGTGGGTGTGATAGCGGGTAAATCGGTGTCGGTGAGCAAAATGGCCCAAAATCCCCAAAATCTCCAAGGGGGTACCCCATGGATTTATGGGTGAAATCCGAGGGTGAGCGATTTGGTCCAAAGTTGCGCCACTTGTAGAGTGTGGGATAGGGTGCACATGGGCGTAGACAGCAGAATCGTGAGACCAAGGGTGTGGCGGTGAGAGCCCTCGAAAGTAGGGCCTTTTGACGTTTATGCCTGTGGCAGGGATAGGGTGTGGGTGACTGGTGTGGGATTGGACTGGAGGGCATCCCAGGCCTTGCCGGACCTGTGGGTGTGATAGCGGGTAAATCGGTGTCGGTGAGCACAATGGCCCAAAATCCAAAAAATCTCCATGGATTTGCGGGGGAAATCCGAAGGTCAGCGATTTGGTCCAAACTTGCGCCACTTGTAGAGTGTGGGATAGGGTGCACATGGGCGTAGACAGCAGAATCGTGAGACGAAGGGTGTGGCGGTGAGAGCCCTCGAAAGTAGGGCCTTTTGACGTTTATGCCTGTGGCAGGGATAGGGTGTGGGTGACTGGTGTGGGATTGGACTGGAGGGCATCCCAGGCCTTGCCGGACGTGTGGGTGTGATAGCGGGTAAATCGGTGGAGGTGACCAAAATGGCCCAAAATCCCCAAAATCTCCAAGGGGGTACCCCATGGATTTTGGGGGGAAATCCGAAGGTCAGCGATTTGGTCCAAACTTGCGCCACTTGTAGAGTGTGGGATAGGGTGCACATGGGCGTAGACAGCAGAATCGTGAGACGAAGGGTGTGGCGGTGAGAGCCCTCGAAAGTAGGGCCTTTTGACGTTTATGCCTGTGGCAGGGATAGGGTGTGGGTGACTGGTGTGGGATTGGACTGGAGGGCATCCCAGGCCTTGCCGGACCTGTGGGTGTGATAGCGGGTAAATCGGTGGAGGTGAGCAAAATGGCCCAAAATCCCCAAAATCTCCAAGGGGGTACCCCATGGATTTTGGGGGGAAATCCGAAGGTCAGCGATTTGGTCCAAACTTGCGCCACTTGTAGAGTGTGGGATAGGGTGCACATGGGCGTAGACAGCAGAATCGTGAGACGAAGGGTGTGGCGGTGAGAGCCCTCGAAAGTAGGGCCTTTTGACGTTTATGCCTGTGGCAGGGATAGGGTGTGGGTGACTGGTGTGGGATTGGACTGGAGGGCATCCCAGGCCTTGCCGGACCTGTGGGTGTGATAGCGGGTAAATCGGTGTCGGTGACCAAAATGGCCCAAAATCCAAAAAATCTCCAAGGGGGTACCCCATGGATTTTGGGGGGAAATCCGAAGGTCAGCGATTTGGTCCAAACTTGCGCCACTTGTAGAGTGTGGGATAGGGTGCACATGGGCGTAGACAGCAGAATCGTGAGACCAAGGGTGTGGCGATGAGAGCCCTCGAAAGTAGGGCCTTTTGACGTTTATGCCAGTGGCAGGGATTACACAATGTTGAATGAAATTAATAACAATCATCTATGCCCCAAAGTTGAGTGAATACAGTATATTATAGTGATATAGTCATTACCCATATTTAGAAGTAATGAAGTTGAAGTATCATCTCTTTAGGCTTTCACATTTTTATTGCACATGCTCTCCATTGTTCACCAAATTTATATAGCTGCGTATGAAAAGGGAGAAATGCACACAATATAAGTAAAATTATTTACCTGGGTCATCAATTTCTTCTTCTGAATGCTGTGGCTGACCTTGGCATTTATCTCTGTGAGATTTTAATATTGACACAGTGCTCTGTAGTTCCTGGCTGCAGTCTTTGCATTTAGCTTGGTACCCTTTGCCAGAAGTTGTTGGTAGTTTTTCAAAATAATTCCAGAGAGGATCATTTTTTCTGCCTGAAGGAACCACTCTGCCAGGTCCAGAACACATCATCCTGGTTCATTCCAAAGCAGCAACTGACTGAATGAGAAGCTGCTTACCTAGAACAAGTTTCAACAAGAATCTTGTTGAAACTTGTTGTGGGCTGCACAGTGATATATACATGTAGGCTTATACCGTTCCTTGTATACTTGTGACAAGTCTATATAACACTGCTCCTTATATTGATATGCTAAAGATGTCCTTTAGCAATCGGATCGCATATCAGATAGTAATCCCATAATATTTAGAATCTATAAAAAATCGATTTAAATCAAATAAATCTGATTTAAATAAAACAAAATCTATTTTTATATATTAAAAAAAAAAAAAAAAAAATCGCCAACCCTGGTGTCCACTAAAATCATATAATAATAACTGTTAAGTCCGGCTAAAATTGGCATTTCAAAGCATAACAGTGTCTTTAAAATAGTTTCTTATTTCACTATAAAAGTCTATAGTACCTTATACTGCATTGGATAAGTCAATAATTGATATATTTGTCCTACATACAATGTTAGGTTTCAATTTTTGATGTATTTGTCCAATATAAAATGTTAGGTTACAAAGAAAGCAATGGCCTCCGCTAGCGGACCCAGGGATCTGGGTGCGCACGTCCTGTCTAATAGTCCTTGATATATATATATATATATATATATATATAAAATATATATATATATATATATATATATATATATACATAATATATATATATATATATATATATATATATATATATACATATACATATATATATGTATATATATATATATATACATATATACACATATACATATATATATATGTATATATATATATACGTATATATATATATATATATATGTATATATATATAATATATATATATATATATATGTGTGTATATACATGTATATATACATATATGTATATATATATATATATATATATATATATATATATATATATATATATACACATATGTATGTGTATATGTATATATATATATATATATATACTTGTATATATATATATGTGTATATATATATACATATATATATACATATATATATATACATATATATATATATATATATATATATATATGTGTATATATATATATTATTGCAGAGTTTTTTATCTGCCTTTTCTCTTTCTCTGAGAACCTTTTTCGCTTCCACTGGAAGTTGTCTTATAATGTCACCATATGACATTGTTTTTTCAGTTACTTTGGGCATGGCTGTACCAAATTGAAAAACTGGCCACAACGCGTTTTCACACTACTTAGTGCTTCATCAGTGGCTAGACTAAGTAGTGTGAAAACGCATTCTGGCCAGTTTTTCACTTTGGTAAAGCCATGCCCAAAGTAACTTACAAAACAATGTCATATGGTGACATTATAAGACAACTTCCCGTGGAAGGGAAAAAGGTTCTGAGAGAAAAAGAAAAGGCAGATAAAAAACTCTGCAATAATAATCTTGCCATTCAATTTAACCAAACATGCTTGAGAGAAAATCTCCTGCCCATATATACAATGAATATATATATGTATATATATATACATACATACATATACCAAGGCTTTTTCCCCCTTCCAAGGGAGGTAGCCAAAAAGGGAAAGGCATAAAAACACTCCCACCCATTTCATTCCTAAATACACTCCACACCCCTCCCACCCTCCCTCTCATCTGAGCACATATATATATATGTATATATATATATATATATATATATATATATATATATATATATATATATATATATATATATATATATATATATATATATATATATATATATATATATATAATATATGTATATATATATATATATATATATATATATATACAGTGCTCAACAAAGATGTACGAACGGTTAGCGAGAATGAGTGATGAGGACAATTTTATTTTAAAAAATTAGCATATTGTTGCATTATTTGACCTATTTTCTTTAAAATGTGTGATTTCCATGTAATTTGATCAAAGAAAAGTAACGTTTTTATCCTCTGCAAAATTACCGACAACAGCTATGGATACCGTCCGGTTTTTTGCTGAAATGCACAATTCATATATAAAAAAAAAAAAAATAGCATATGGTTGCATTATTTGACATATTGTCTTTAAGATGTATGATTTTCATGCAATTTGATCAAAGAGAAGTTACGTTTTTATCCTCTGCAATATTGCCGACCGACTCGCTCATAGGCGACCGAACTCGAACAAGAACGATTTTTGCTGAAATGCACAATTTTATATAAAAGATTAGCATATGGTTGCATTTTTTGACCTATTTTCTTTGAAATGTGTGATTTCCATGCTATTTGATCAAAGGAAAGTTACGTTTTTATCCTCTGCAAAATTACCGACAACAGCTATGAATACCGTCCGACTCACTCATAGCCGACCAAACACGAACAAGGACAGTTTTTGCTGAAATGCACTATTTTATATAAAAAATAGCATACGATTGCATTATTTGACCTATTTTCTTTAAAATGTGTGATTTTCATGTAATTTGATAAAAAAGAAGTTACGTTTTTATCCTCTGCAAACTTACCGACCACAGTTACGATATCGTCCGACTCATTAATAGCCGACCAAACTCGAACAAGAACGGTTTTTGCTAAAATGCACGATTGTATTGTGGCGAAATTGCATGTATGAATGTTGCATAGTGTGCCTGGATGGTTGGTATGCGTGTAAGTGATGCGTGATGTCGGAGAGTCGAAGCATAAGCAAGGGGGTATGTAGCGAGGGTATGCATGGGGGGACGCCAGGGGGGGTTCCCGGCGTCGCTCGCCATACCTCGCATAGAGAGAGTAAGCCTAGCATTGGTGTTGAACACACGTGTAAAAACCTCATGTTCGCCAAGCAGAATAAACAAGAGAAGACTGAACTCCTGCCTTTCCCTGATCCGGACAATTGTAGGCGTGAACTTGTCTTTAACTCGTGATTCCATGATCACGGCCCACGAGAAAGAGAAAAAGGTGAGTTAATGTACATGCGAATACGTAACAAATGGCGCCAGAAGCGGGATCAGGTTGAAGTGATAAGTGACTTGATATCGAAATGATAAGTGGTTTGATATTGAAGTGATAAGAGACTCAAGTGATCATGGATGTCACCGGTGATAATAAAGACAGAAATTGAGGGTAAAGACATAGAAATTGAGGGAAAGCAGGAGTCGAGTGTCATGGCGTCGATTGAATGTGAGGACACGGTGTTGCACCGAGAGGCTACTGAACATGTATCTCCTCAGTCAGTGTTGCACTTGGCACAACACTCAGTGGCCGAGATGTTGAAACACCAACAACAGGTCATGGCAGATATGCTTGCGATCCAAATGGATAAACAAAAACAGATCATGACTGAAGTGAAAGAGGAACTGAGGGCTATTATGGGGGAGAACATGGGATCGTTAGAAACACGTGCTAACCAGTATACTGACGACGTGTACCACCGTGTGAAGGAAGAGGTTAAGGAGGAGGTGGTGGCAGTGAAAGAAGAGGTTAAAGAGGAGATGAAAGCAATAGAAGAGCGGTACCGTGAGCACATGCAGACGTGTCTTGACAGGGTATCGACACTGGAGGCGGTTTTGGTGAGACAGGAGAATGGGGATATTGCAGCCAATCTCGATACCGTGACATGGTGCAATTTTGCTGAGCGTCGCGTAGCGGTGAGCACAATCACCCCACCACCCTCACCTCCTCGTAGCCTCTCGCCGCCACCGGCGTCTCTACAGCCGAGGGGCGATTGTTGCCACGTGAACCCAGGGGACGACCTCACAGGGAGACGTCTGGGGAGTCGTTCAGTTGATCTGCAACCCCGGGGGACCTGTGGAGGTGGTGAGGTCACGCGGTATGAGAAAGAGAGGAAGGTGATTGAATATGACGGGAAGGTGTCTTGGGACGCGTACCAGGCACAGTGCGATGTGGTTGCAGCTCGTCATAGGTGGTCACAGGAAGAGAAGGCCTTTCAGCTGGTGAGTGTGCTGAAAGGGCAGGCGTTGGAAGTACTGGAGCACTTAACCCCCGCTCAACTGCGATGTTACGACAGTGTGGCTGGGGCTCTCCGGCGTCGTTTCGGCAGGAGGCGGCAACCGGAGGTGTTCCTGGCTCAACTGAAGACGAGGAGGCGAGGGAAGGCCGAGGCCCTTCCCTTACTAGCGCAGGACGTGGAAACGCTAGTGAGGGGCGCTTACCCCATGGCCACGGAGGACACCGTGGACATGTTGGCCAAGGACTGCTTCGTGGACGCTCTTCACGATAGGCAGTTACAGATCCACGTGAAGCAGGCTGCGCCCAAGAACGTGAGAGAGGCTTTGGCAAGGGCAGCGGAGTTTGAAGCCTTTCTCATGAGCGTCAGCCCTGCTGCTCCCCCTCCCAGCGACGCGTGGAAGCGTCCGAGCCGTGCTTGGGCCAGGCGTGCGCAGGCAAGTAGCAAACCATCTCAACCTGGTGGGAAGGTGAGCTCCAAGCCTTTCAAAGGATCGTGCTTCAACTGTGGTCAGGTAGGTCACAAAAAGCACGACTGCAAGAGGAGGGCACGGTCGCTGGAGGACGGAATGCGACCGGTGTTCGAGCCCTGCTGCTGGAATTGTGGAATACGAGGACACAGTTCCCCTGAGTGCCGCCAGCCCAAGGGGGTGACGCCGTCGGCGGGAAACTTGAAGCAGCTGGGGGCCGGGGCACCTTCCCAGCAGAGCACTCGGGCGCCCCAAGCCAACTAAGGTGTCGTCAGGTGGCGGCGTCCCACGCCATCAAGGTGACAGGGAGTATCAATGGACGCCAAGTGGAGATGGTAGTGGATACGGGGGCAGAGAGGACCTTCGTGCGAGAGGGAGTCCTACCAGAACGTGGTGTGAAGTGCGTGGGTCAGCAACTGTGCGGAGTTACAGGAGACTGTGTACCGGTGAAGGGACCGGTGTGGGTGAATTTGGCCGTAGGCAGGGTGACTGAACGCCTGCCTGTGCTTGTGGCGGAGATGGAAGATGAATGCCTGTTGGGGTTGGATTTTCTTAATCGCGTGGGGGCGTGTGTTGATCTCCAGGAGGGTAGGATGTCAGTGAGAGGCTATGAAGTGCCTTTGAATCCTAATGGAGAGCTCGCCACGAAGAATGAGGTAAGGGAACCCAGAGGGCAGAGATCTCAGGCCGTCAAGTCACCCAGCAAAGGTAAAGCACGGAAAGGAAGAGTGGCCCGCACCTCTGCTACTACGAACATGCACCACACCGCGTCCACCACTATCGCTACCGCTAACAGCAAGATGGAGTCACCGAAGGATGAGAAGAAACAGAAGGACCTACCAGAGGGCCTGCCTGAGTACTTGGAAGACTTGGCGGAGAGGAGTATCACGCAGCTGACGGCTGAGCAGGCGAGTAGAGTGAAGGCATTACTCGCACAGTACCGTGACGTGTTCAGCAGTGGAGACATGGACTTGGGTCGCACGTCATTGGTTCAGCACAGCATCTATACCAGAGATAGTCCTCCCATCAAGCAGGCGCCTCGTCGGGTCCCACCAGCAAAGAGAGAAGAAATGGAGAAGCTTGTCCAAGAGTTGGCAGCAACGGGAGTGATTGAGCGGTCAGACAGCCCGTGGTGCTCGCCAGTAGTCCTAGTGACGAAGAAGGACGGAAGCCGTAGGTTCTGCGTAGATTACCGGGCGCTGAACGCCGTCACTGTCCCTGATGCTTATCCTCTCCCCCGCATCGACGAGACGTTAGACGCTCTCAGTGGGGTCCAGTGGTTCTCCACGCTGGACTTGAAGTCAGGCTATCATCAAGTCGAGATGGCGCCTGAGGATAAAAAGAAGACAGCCTTCTCGATTGGGCAAGGCCTGTGGCACTGGAACGTGATGCCCTTTGGCCTCATGAACGCCCCTGGAGTCTTTGAGCGTCTTATGGAACGTGTACTCGACGGTATGCAATGGAAGGCGGCAGTCGTCTACCTAGACGACGTGCTGGTGTTTGGAAACAGCTTCGAGGAGGAGCTGGCTAGGCTCACAGAAGTGTTCAGCCGAATGAGGAAGGCTGGCCTGAAGCTGAATCCAAAGAGGTGCACTCTATTCAAGTCAGAAGTGCCGTTTTTGGGACATGTCGTCGGAAGGGAAGGTGTGAGGACGGACTCACTCAAGGTCACCGCTGTGGAAGGATGGCCAGTCCCTCAGAATGTCTCGGAGCTGCGCAGTTTCCTGGGCTTGTGCACGTACTACCGGAGGTTTGTGGCAGGGTTCGCCACTATCGCCGCCCCACTCCACCATCTGACGAGGAAGGGAGCAGCTTTTGTGTGGAGCGAGGAGTGCCAGCAAGCTTCCGTGGCACTGAAGCGAGCGTTGGTGGAAGCGCCAGTGCTTCCCTACCCACAAATGGGCTTGCCGTACATTGTGGACACGGACGCGAGCCAAGAGGGTGTGGGAGCCGTGCTGTCACAGCTTCGTGATGGAACGGAGTATGTGGTGAGTTACTACAGTGCTAAGTTTAACAAGGCGGAAAGGAACTACTGCGTCACACGGAAGGAGTTGGCAGCGGTGATGAAAGCACTCGCTCACTTCCATCACTACCTGTATGGTACGCGCTTCACCATTCGAACGGATCATGCCGCCTTGAGATGGTTGAAGACGATGAAGGAACCGGAAGGACAGCTGGCCAGGTGGATTGGACGTGCAGGAGTGGTGCAAGACTTGTCGTGTGTGCGCCGCAAAGAGAGGCCCCGCCCACAAGACTCGTGCCTCCCTGCAGTTATACCACACCGGGGCGCCGATGGAACGCCTGGCTGTGGATATAGCCGGCCCTTTTCCGTGCACAGAGAGAGGAAACAAGTACCTGTGTGTGGTAATGGACTACTTCACGAAGTGGCCGGAAGTCTGTGCTCTACCTAACCACGAGGCAGAGACTGTAGCTCAGTTCCTTGTGGAGGAGGTGTTCGTGCTCTATGGAGTCCCAGGGGAACTGCACTCAGACCAAGGACGAGAGTTTGAGTCGCGGGTCTTTAAGGAATGCTGCAGTCTGCTTGGCATCAATAAGACTCGTACTTCTCCCCTGAGGCCCCAGAGTGATGGTATGGTGGAGAGGTTTAACGCGACGATTGTCCAGCAGCTGGCCAAGTACTGTCAGGAGGACCAGCGCGACTGGGATTTGTGGGTTCCGTACGTACTTATGGCCTATCGTTCAGCTGAGCATGAGGCCACGGGATTCACGCCAGCCAAGTTAATGTTTGGCAGGGAAATTCGTCTGCCAGTCGACCTCTCTACCGGTCGACCACCGGGAGCAGAACATCCACATACGTACAGTGATTACGTGAGGACGATGCAGCGGCGCCTGGAGGAGGCTTCCCGCTGGGCGAGGCAGCATCTGCGAGTGTCAGGTCAGGCTATGTGGAGGCAGTACCAAGGTCGCGCCAGAAATGCAGAGCATCAGCCCGGCGATATGGTCTGGCTGCATAATCCACAGAGAAAGCCTGGCAAGTCACCGAAACTCCAGTCTGACTGGGAAGGACCATATAAAGTGACGGAAGTGATATCCGCAGTGAATTACCGACTAGAAATACCTGGCAGAAAACGGGCGAGTAAAGTAGTGCATGTCGATCGGTTATGGAAACACCCAGGCGAGGGAGAATTTACCTGGGGTGAACGTGATGTAGGTTCGAGAGACAGTGATAGTGGTAGTAGTAGTTGTGATGATGGTGATCATAGTCCTGATGTTGAACGTGAATGTGAAAGTGATAGTGACACTGAAAGTGACGAAGGTGTAGTATATGAAGACTCGGAGAAAGAAAGTGAAGATGGAGTAGAGAGAGACCAGAGACCTGGTCGACTTCCCAGAAATAGGAAGTTACCAGCGTGGTTAACGGACTATGTGATTGACATTTGATGTTATTAATGTGTTAGGATATGCCATTTGATGTTATTTGATATTTGGATATGTCATTGTATGTGATTAAGTGTTCTTAGTATATGTACTGTTTTCCAAATGTAGAAGTGATGTTTTAATTTCTTTTTGATACAGAATGTTTGTTTAAGTTCTTTTGTAAGTTTGTAGGTGAAAGCTGACGGGTCGTCAAGCTTTGTAGAGGGGGATAATGTGGCGAAATTGCATGTATGAATGTTGCATAGTGTGCCTGGATGGTTGGTATGCGTGTAAGTGATGCGTGATGTCGGAGAGTCGAAGCATAAGCAAGGGGGTATGTAGCGAGGGTATGCATGGGGGGACGCCAGGGGGGGTTCCCGGCGTCGCTCGCCATACCTCGCATAGAGAGAGTAAGCCCAAGGTCTATAAAGTATATAGACCTTGAGTAAGCCTAGCATTGGTGTTGAACACACGTGTAAAAACCTCATGTTCGCCAAGCAGAATAAACAAGAGAAGACTGAACTCCTGCCTTTCCCTGATCCGGACAATTGTAGGCGTGAACTTGTCCTTAACTCGTGATTCCATGATCACGGCCCACGAGAAAGAGAAAAAGGTGAGTTAATGTACATGCGAATACGTAACAGTATATAAAAAATTAGCATATGGTTGCATTATTTGACCTATTTTCTTTAAAATGTGTGATTTCCATGTAATTTGATCAAAGAGAAGTTACGTTTTTATCCTCTGCAATATTGCCGACCACAACTATGAATACCGTCCGACGGTTTTTGCTGAAATGCACCATTGGTCAAATTACATGAAAATCACACATTTTAAAGAAAATAGCCGAAATAAGTTAACTATATGCAATCTATTACACTAATAACACAATAGTAAGAAACTTAATAGAGTGTAGTTTGATCCATACCACCAGTGATCATAGATGGCGGTCTGGACGAATCGTAGCTGTGGTCGGTTAAAGTGTGCATTTCAGCAAAAACCGTCATTGTTTGGTTGAGGTCGGCAATTAGTGAATCGGACGGCATGTGGTTGGTAATTTTGTAGAGGATAAAAACGAATTCCTCTTTGATCAAATTACATGGAAATCGCCCATTTTAAAGAAAATAGGTCAAATAATGCAACCATATGCTATTTTTTATATAAAAGTGCATTTCACCAAAAACAGTCCTCAACACTCATCACTCATTCTCGCTAACCGTTCGTACATCCTTGTCGAGCACTGTATATATATCTATATATATATATATATATATATATATGTATATATATATATGTATTATATATATATGTATATATATATATATATATATATATATATATGTATATATATATATATATAATGTATATATATATATGTGTATAAGTATATATATATATATCTATATATATATATATATATATATATATGTATATATATATATGTATTATATATATATGTATGTATTATATATATATGTATATATATATATATATATATGTATGTATATATATATATATGCATTTTTTTTTTTACTGAATCTATGCCCTATGCCTTGAGTGTAACAGGCAAGTTGGATCACTGGTTGCACAGCTTCCTCAATGACAGACTGCAGTGAGTAACCATCAACGGGACAGCCTCAGACCTGTTTTCAATGATAAGTGGCATCCCACATGGCACTGTGTTGGGTCCATCCCTGTTCCTTGTACTCATCAGTTATATCGACAGCACTGTTCAACACTCAAAAATATCCTCGTTCACAGATGACACAAGAATCACCCAAGAAATGATGAAAATTGAAGACACCAACCTCCTTCAGAATGGCCTGAAAATGTATACACCTTGGCTATTGACAACATGAAATTCAGCGAAAACAAATTTGAGCTAATGAGGTATGATAATGGCTACACAAATACTATCCAACCCACCACAGCTCACGACCAAAGCGAATATAAAAAACCTGGGAGTAATGCTGAAAACAAGATGGCAAGTTCACCACACACATTGACAACATTGCTGACAGTGCCAGAAAACTATTGGGAAGGATCCTCAGAATATTTACATCAAGAAGCAAGGATTACATGATCATATTGTGGATGACCCAGGTACTACCTAAACTTGAATACTGATGCCAACTGTAGAAACTAGATAGTATATGTGAACTAGAGAAACTTGAGAGCATCCAAAGAACCTTCACCAGCAAGATTGAGAGTATAAAGACATAAATTACTGGGACAGACTCAAGTGGCTCAAACTGTATTCACTCCAAAGGTACAGCTAATTTACACATGGAAAATGCTGGATGGTCACTTCTCCAATATTGGAATGACACTCAGCCAGGAAAGAACAAGAGGGAAATCTTGTTATGTTGAAGAAATTGCCAGCAGCAATAACTCTGAGTAAACTCCTCCACCAGAGCAGCCCCCAAGCCCTTCAAGTCTCCCCAACTACCTGAACACCACATCCTGCACATTTGAAGTATTTAAGCGATGGCAGGATGGCTTCCTTCATGAAATTGAAGACACACCTCCCATATCATCCAAGTAACACGTGGCTCCACTAAAGTAAGCTGGTACATCATATTCCACTTCACAAGAGGCAGTTCCTGTAGCTGAGGTGTATTCACTGAAACTTTTGCAAGGTAAAGTACCAAGGTTATGGTCCTATGATGGCATACACAACTTCCTTTATATGTCCACAATAGTAATCATTCATCTGTGGCCAGGTCTGGCTGTGCAGGGTCATTCTTTTCAAAGATATGTCAAGTGAAAATCCTTAATTGACTTCCTATATTCTGATCACAAGCATTAATTCTATTTTTTTAATAGGCTCTTTAATAATTTGCGATATTGAGAATGAATTTTCAAAATACCAATTAATGTCGCTTCTTGAGCTACCTAGTCAGCCTGTTCATTGCTGGGGATGCCAACATGGGATGGCACCCAGCAAAAGGATACCGATTTGCAGCAGGAAAAGTCTTGGACGATTTGTGGGTGAATTTTGTACACCAATGAGTGGTAGGGATGAAGAGCATTTTCAAGATGCTTTGTGAGTCAAACATGTTTATATAGGGTGAGGGAAGGCTTCGACCAAGAAGCTGTCACTTTTGCCCTATTATTTGCTTGGACTGTTGAGGTAACAAACAATCACTGCTGGGAATCAGAGATGTAGGATTTGAACCCTCAACTTGATTTGCCACCAGCAGAAATTTTATTTTGTAGATGGAATACCCTTGTTTGACTAGTAACCCTTCACTACTTGGACCTGGGGGTTGATAGGTCTACGGGACTTTGATGTTTTTGTGAATCTGAGGTGTGGAGTTGTCAGGTCTGGAGTAGTTTGGACCTTGTTGATTTGAGGGAGTACAAGCTCCAACAATCATGGAGGGTAGGGAGTGATATATTCAGATTTGGGAGGGACTTGCCGTGGTGGATTTTTTTAACTCAGGAGTACACTGTCATGGTGTTTGTATTTGGCTACTAGTTCTGCTGTTTCTCTTGGGGAAATAGGGTCTTCTTTTAAGATAACATGAAGACAAGGGATTATGGGGTGGGTCTGTTGTGGGTATGCTGGTATGGAGTGGGAGATTGTGGAGGTGAGGTGTCATTTCAAGGCGGCAGGGCAGTGCATTTTTGTACATGTGGTTCTAGGCTCATCCATCATGAATCTTATTTGGAAGCTGATATGGTCAGGTTCTTGAAGGTAGAGGGCTTCTTGTTTGTAGCAGTATACTGTGGACTGAAGATGTTACTGGGTGGTTTTGGCAGTAGTTTGTGTACTTAATTAGGTGGAAAACTGAGTGTGGGCCAGTGGCCAGTTATCATCATTACTTAATGTGTCCCAAGCATTGGTAGTCTCAATGGCAACATGAGCATGAGTATTATCTTTTTACACATCTTAAGTATCTCGTCTATAAGAATTGGGAGTTTGGGGACATGGAGGTTCATGCAACTCAAACATCTATAACCTGACACCAGTACCTCATAACATACATATACATCTCTTTTTATATGGGGTAGGGGAATGACCATGCAGACACCCACCCTTCACCTGTCACACAGTAATGCAAATTCTGTCAGTTGTCTTCCACCTTACCTCCTTGTGGATGGTCATCCTGCCCAATACTTGGATTAGTGGCAATGCAGCAAGACAGAATATTCATAGCAAGGCTCAACAGCTGATGGCAATATACCACCAGTCACTTCAATACATGACCCCCCCCCAAAAAAAAAAAAAAAAAAAAATTGGGCCATGTCAGTTTCTCATCCATTCAACACTCACCATCTCTTGCTCTTTCCCTCCCCATTCAACACATTGCCTTTGTACCCAAGGCCCCATTCCACCTGTCTTCTGAAGCTCGCTTCATGTGCCTGTCTTCAACACTTTTTTTTTAGCCTTTCTCCATTCTTTCAAGTCCTCAAGCTATCCCACTATTCTTTAGTCAACCCTACCTGCCTGTTCTCTGCTTCACCTCTTCACTTCTATTCATCCTCATAACTCCCAACATACTTTTCAATTACATTTAGGCTCTTCCTTCCTGCCTGCTCAATTTCCAAGTCTCTACTCCATACAGTCATGGGCAAAATCAATCCTTCATACTGTCTTCTTTGTATTCGTCCTCCATATACCTATTCCTCATGATACTATTGATTCCTCCCTGATATTGACTTCCTTCCCTTACTCTATAATTTAGCTCCACTCCTTCACTCCCTACTATAGTTCATGTGATCTTAATTACTAAGCTCTTCACTTCCTCCAGCCTTTCCTATTAAACACCTCAAACTCATTGCCATCCTTTTTCCTTTCAAACACCTCCAACTTGCTGCAGTTGTCTCCCCCATCCATGTACATGTTGAATAACCAAGGAGACATTACACAACCTTGGCAGTCTCACCTTTACCTCAAACTCTTTCGATTCTTCTTATAATAGCTCAATAATGTAGAAACTTAACTGCTCCCAACAAAATTTCACTTGTACGTCCGCATATGCCTTTGGTATATGTACGTCTGCAACACGTCCACAAACTACTTACTTACATTTTGTCAAGAAATCACACATCTGCCTTACAAGACAATTTTATCTAGACACCTTTCTTTCTTGAACCCACACTGCTCCTCAATTACTCCCTCTGTTCACGTCCTAATCTTACCCTCCCATGTGACTTTCCAACACTTAACAGACTGATCCCTCTAAAGCTACTACATTCATGGTTGTCCTTTCCCTTGAAGAAATCTACATAAAACTTCTCACTCCACTGTCACAATTTTACTAGCTTCATTAGTGATTGGAGTCTGTATGCATTTTTGTGTGGACATGTTGCAAGACTCCTTGTGTATTCATAAGAGAAACTGATCATAAAGCCAGCACTTTAAGACTGACCCCCTAACATCATACTCCTTTTGACTGTACCCTTACCAAACATCTGAAATGAAATCTTTTACATGGCTGGCTGGGACTACTTCAACATAAGTGAGTTTTGACCAGTGGTTCTCATCCTAGTCTATGACTTGGTTTTGACAAATTATAGATTTCTATGTGCAAGGAAAAGAAAGAAAAACTTCCCTACTCTGTCCTGGCAGAATGAATAAATATAACTAAATTTGTTAACTTTGTAATAAGGCAATAAAGCAAAATGTTTGTTCAACCCTTTTTTGGCAGGGTGGGATCTGGAAGAAAAATGAAGGGGAGCCATACAAATGTTGTGTATTCATTAAGGGGGTATGGAGCTAAAAAAAAAAAAAAAAAAGTTGAGAACCACTGGTATAGACCATTACCCTATACTGAAACCCAACCATTACAGAATAAGCCTAGCAATCACCAATCAGGGTAGAGACCAGCTGGGAGCTGTGGGTCTCCTACAGGACAGACCTGGGTTAACATTGATTTCATTGTAGTTTCTGCTGCAGTACGGGCAACTTTACTGGGGGCAGCTCCCTAGCCAAGGGAGAGTGGGCAGAAGAATAATATACACGTACTTCACCTTCAATTGATCCGGAACTTACCCAATTTTTTTTCTTTTTAACCACTGGTATAATGATGCCTATGTACAGTAGGTGTAATGAAGTGCAAGTTGGCACATGAGGATCCCAACATCGGCATCTTAATTGTATAATTTTTTGTAGTTGTAAACGAGTTACCCCCGGATTCCAAGAACTGGTTTGATCACATTTTCAGTTTTATTATTGCTCAGAGTAAAAGAGTAATACAGCAGTGACTTATATTCGATAATGCATATAGCTTGATGCATCATATATATGGCAGCTGATGCTGCACGCGACAATTTGACTCGCTGAAATGGTTAAAGATCCCTGCCAAAGTCTGCATTGAAAAATTCATTCTGATCTTTATGAAAATAACAAACACAGACATCTTTTGGAAACTGAGAATAAAATTAAAAGTATACATATTTTCCAAGTTTATTTGACCAGAAGAACCTTGTACAGTACTGAAAAGTTACAAATGAAAAAGGACAATAGAGTAGTCTCACTGAAACAAGGACAAGAGCAAATGTCCTTCCCAATCAACTGCTGTTCACACAAAAGCTATGTAAATGATGTCAGTCTTACAATATCAAGTTGGAAATGAGAAGAGAAAAGAAAATATTGGCCATGAGATCAATTAAAACTGTCACCAAAGTCATTATAATCAGTAAATTCTAAAAAAGAATCTGTTGGCTAATACAGATATGAAAACTTTGGGGTTGTACTGAACAATTACAAAAACATCTTTTTGTATGTATAATGGCATTGCAATCGCACTGGGAGGTTAGGAAATCACCAGCATTAAAATGTACAATAAACATGGCATAGAGAAATGGGAGGTTGCAATGTAGTACATTGGTAAGGTTCCCTGCAGTAACATTTAATTGGCGACAATGTCTGCACAAATGGACAACTAGTTTGTCCCTGCTTGACCTAATCTTCAATACATTTACAGTTCAACACATACTGTTGGTACTAATCATGAAGCACGTGTGACACGTTGCACCCTTCTCAAAGGTTAGCAACCATGTATTTACATGCTAGATTGGAGGCGCAAATTCCTACACAATGGCCCTTGACACTCTATTGGCAATGCTGCATCCATACATAGTTAAGCTGGCAGTTTATGTGGCCTGAAATGCTTTGAATATCACAAAAATGGAAATGACTCCGTCCGCTTGGCTGAAACCCTTCCATTTTCACGATAATCTTCAAAACTACAGCAGGATCATTGGGGAAGGGGGGAGGTTATCGGACACTAGTGAAATCTATCATCGGTATATACTGCAAAGCAATATCTTTCCTCCATACAATCGCTCATGTAAATAAAAGCGTGATGCTTAAGAGTACATTTTGTATTATTACAGTTGTGTGGTTCATTAAACATAGTACCCTGAATACATGAGCTATGGGAATATCCATCAAGAGAAAAGCTGAAATCCTAAGAAAGGAGTTTGCATATGATATAATGCCTGGATGCCTAAAATATGGAAAACATATTTCATGTGCATATATTGGCTTTTCAGAACCCACATTACCTTCAATAAATGCTCTTCTGATGACAACTTAAGAGCAAACTCGCTTAAGTGTCCCCAAGCGTACAAGTGTATAAAAGTATGCTAGATACTAGGACTTGAAAATAAGTCAGAACTTCCAAGTTCACATTCAGAATCCCCACCCATTGTTCAGATTGAAATAACCTATTTTGTACTAGGATAAAGGAAAGGACTAACAAATGACACAATCGTTCATACAAAATTGAAGGAGGAAATGAAGGAACATGACAACAGACAGGGCCATTCCTGGTGTGGGCTTATGTGCTCTTCATGAAGCACATTGCTTAAGGATCAACAGAAATAAGTTCCACGTCAAATATGAGGACAGAATTCGGGGGGATCAGGCCGGGGAAACCTCGAGATCCATAAGCGTAATCAGGGGAGCAAGTCAACTTGGCTTGCTGTCCAACAGACATCTGAAAACAATAAAAACATAATTCAAATCATCCATTACACTAGCACAATGTGCCTATGGCAGTGTGATTATAATTGGACTATATTAACCTTAATGAATGAGAAGACCGATAACATGTGCCTCCTTGTCATGGCCCTACAAAATGAATGTCATAAGAGAATCATCTCTTTGCTGCCTATCTTCAAAAGCTATAAATACCCTCACCACCATATATTAGCTTCAACTATATTTCCTTCACATTCATGCAAAATTCTGATTTGACAACTGACAACTGCCCACCTCCCTCCTGCTAAATGGTGACATAAAAAATGTCCAACACTAATAAAACACAGGCAAGTCCAAAGTTAAGATCTAGAGATGGGTCTGTGGCTTTTCAGTTAGTGAAACTTGGGGCAACACTGGTGATTAACAAATGAATTTGGGGGGAAATCCGAAGGTCAGCGATTTGGTCCAAACTTGCGCCACAAGTAGAGAGTGGGATAGGGTGCACATCAGCGTAGACAGCAGAATCCTGAGACGAAGGGTGTGGCGGTGAGAGCCCTCGAAAGTTGGGCCTTTTGACGTTTATGCCTGTGGCAGGGATACCGTGTGCCTGACTGGTGTGCCATTGCACTGCAGGGCATCCCAGGCCGCCCCGAACCTGTGGGTGTCATAGCGGGTAAATCGGTGGAGGTGACCAAAATGCCCCCAAATGCCCAAAATCTCAAAGGGTACCCCATGGAATTTGTGGTGAAATCCGAAGGTCAGCGATTTGGTCCAAACTTGCGCCATAAGTAGAGAGTGGGATAGGGTGCACATCAGTGTAGACAGCAGAATCCTGAGACGAAGGGTGTGGCGGTGAGAGCCCTCCAAATTTGGCCTTTTGACGTTTATGCCTGTGGCAGGGATACCGTGTGCCTGACTGGTGTGCCATTACACTGCAGGGCATCCCAGGTCGCCCCGGACCTGTGGGTGTCATAGCGGGTAAATCGGTGGAGGTGACCAAAATGCCCCAAAATGCCCAAAATCTCAAAGGGTGACCGATTTGGTCCAAACCTGCCCCACAGGGAGAGAATCGGTCAAAGTGCATAGCAAGGTAAACATGAGCAGCCCTAGTCCAAGGGCGTGGCAGTGGCACCCCTCCAAATTTGGGCCTTTTCACCCAGTAATCACCTTTTGGCCTCTGGCACCCATACCGTTGGCCTGAGTGGTGTCAAATTGGACTCCACGGCAGCCCTAGCCACCCTCGACCTGTGGGTGAGATGGCGGGTAAATCGGAGCAAGTGACCAGAAGGACCCAAAATCAAAATAATCTCAAAGGATTAATAAACCCTATGAATTTAGCCGAAAATTCGAAGGTGAACGATTTGGTCCAAACTTGCCCCACAGGGAGAGAGTCGATCAAAGTGCACAGCAAGGTAAATATGAGCAGCCTGAGTCCAAGAGCGTGGCAGTGGCACCCCTTCAAATTTGGGCCTTTTCACCCAGTAATCACCTTTTGGCCCCTGGCACCCATACCGTTGGCCTGAGTGGTGTCAAATTGGACTCCACGGCAGCCATAGCCGCCCTCGACCTGTGGGTGAGATGTCTGGTAAATCGGAGCAAGTGACCACAATGACCCAAAATCCAAAAAAATCCCATGAATTTAGCCGAAAATTCGAAGGTCACCGATTTGGTCCAAACTTGCCCCACAGGGAGACAGTCGGTCAAAGTGCACAGCAAGGTAAACATGAGCAGCCTGAATCCAAGGGCGTGGCAGTGGCACCCCTCTAAATTTTGGTCTTTTCACCCAGTAATCAATTTTGGCCTCTGGCACCCATACCGTTGGCCTGAGTGGTGTCAAATTGGACTCCACGGCAGCCCTAGCCGCCCACGACCTGTGGGTGAGATGGTGGGTAAATCGGAGCAAGTGACCAGAAGGACCCAAAATCCAAATAATCTCAAAGGATTAACCCCATGAATTTAGCCGAAAATTCAAAGGGGACCGATTTGGTCCAAACTTGCCCCACAGGGAGAGAGTCTGTCAAAGTGCACAGCAAGGTAAACATGAGCAGCCTGAGTCCAAGGTAATGGCAGTGGCACCCCTCCAAATTTGGGCCTTTTCAACCATTAATCACCTGTTGGCCTCCAGCACCCATACCGTTGGCCTGAGTGTTGTCAAATTGGACTCCACGGCAGCCCTAGCCGCCCTCGACCTGTGGGTGAGATGGCGGGTAAATCGGAGCAAGTGACCAGAAGGACCCAAAATCGAAGGTGACTGATTTGGTCCAAACTTGCCCAACAGGGAGACAGTCGGTCAAAGTGCACAGCAACGTAAGCATGAGCAGCCTGAGTCTAAGGGCGTGGCAGTGGCACCCCTCCAAATTTGGGCCTTTTCACCCACTAATCACCTTTTGGCCTCTGGCACCCATACCGTTGGCCTGAGTGGTGTCAAATTGGACTCCACGGCAGCCCTAGCCACCCTCGACCTGTGGGTTGTGATGGCGGGTAAATCGGAGTATGTGACCAAAATGACCCAAAATCCAATAAATCTCAAAGGATGAATTTAGCCGAAAATTCGAAGGTCACCGATTTGGTTCAAACTTGCCCCACAGGGAGAGAATCGGTCAAAGTGCACAGCAAGGTAAGCATGAGGAGCCTAAGTTCATGGGCGTGGCAGTGGCACCCCTCCAAATTTGGTCCCTTTCAACCAGTAATCACCTTTTGGCCTCTGGCACCCATACCGTTGGCCTGAGTGGTGTCAAACTGGATTCCACGGCAGCCGTAGCCGCCATCGAACTGTGGGTGAGATGGCGGGTAAATCGGAGCAAATGACCAAAATGACCCAAAATCCAAAATGACCCAAAATCCAAAAAATGAATTTAGCCGAATATTCGAAGGTGACCGATTTGGTCCAAACTTGCCCAACAGGGAGAGAATCGGTCAAAGTGCACAGCAAGGTAAGCATGAGCAGCCTGAGTTTAAGGGCGTGGCAGTGGCACCCCTCCAAATTTGGGACTTTTCACCCAGTAATCAAGTTTTGGCCTCTGGCACCCATACCGTTGGCCTGAGTGGTTTCAAATTGGACTTCACCGCAGCCCTAGCCACCCTCGACCTGTGGGTGAGATGGCGGGTAAATCGGAGCATGTGACCAGAATGACCCAAAATCCAAAAAAATCTCAAAGGACCCCATGAATTAAGCCCAAAATTCGAAGGTGACCAATTTGGTTCAAACTTACCCCACAGGGAGAGAGTCGGTCAAAGTGCACAGCAGGTTAATATGAGCAGCATGAGCTCAAGGGCGTGACAGTGGCACCCCTCCAAATTTGGATCTTTTCACCCAGTAATCAAGTTTTATCCTCTGGCACCCATACCGTTGCCCTGAGTGGTGTCAAATTGGACTCCACGGCAGCCCTAGCCGCCCTCGACCTGTGGGTGAGATGACAGGTAGATCGGAGCAAGTGACCAAAATTACCCAAAATCCAAAAAATCTCAAATCCCATGAATTTAGCCGAAAATTCGAAGGTCACCGATTTGGTCCAAACCAGCCCCACAGGTTGAGAGTCGATCAAAGTGCACAGCAAGGTAAACATGAGCGGCCTGAGTCCAAGAGCGTGGCAGTGGCACCCCTCGAAATTTGGGCCTTTTCACCCAGTAATCACCTTTTGGCCTCTGGCACCCATACCGTTGGCCTGAGTGGTGTCAAATATGACTCCACGGCAGCCCTAGCCGCCCTCGACCTGTGGGTGAGATGGAGGGTAAATCGGAGCAAGTGACCAAAATTACCCAAAATAAAAATAATCTCATGTTCATTTCGTCCTGAGTCACATTGAGCGTCGAAAATGATTTTAACATGGTAAAATTCTCGACCACCATGACTGTAGATTAGCTTAAATTGAATAGGAAAAGTCATGTTCATTTCGTCCTGAGTCACAGTGAGCGTCGAAAATAGTTTTAACATGGTAAAATTCTCGAACACCATGACTGTAGATTAGCCTAAGTTGAATAGGAAACGTCATGTTCATTTTGTCCTGAGTCACAATGAGCTGTTGAGACAATTTTAACATGGTAAAATTCTCGAATACCATGACTGTAGATTAGCTTAAGTTGAATAGGAAAAGTCATGTTCATTTCGTACTGAGTCACAGTGACTGTCGAAAATTATTTTAACATGGTAAAATTCTCGACGACCATGACTGTAGATTAGCTTAAGTTGAATAGGAAAAGTCATGTTCATTTCGTCCTGAGTCACAGTCACCATGACTGTAAATTAGCTTAAGTTGAATAGGAAAAGTCATGTTCATTTCGTCCTGAGTCACAGTCACCATGACTGTAGATTAGCTTAAGTTGAATAGGAAAAGTCATGTTCATTTCGTACTGAGTCACAGTGAGCGTCGAAAATAATTTTAACATGGTAAAATTCTCGACCACCATGACTGTAGATTAGCTTAAATTGAATAGGAAAAGTCATTTTCATTTCGTCCTGAGTCACAGTGAGCGTCGAAAATAATTTTAACATGGTAAAATTCTCGTCCACCATGACTGTAGATTAGCTTATGTTGAATAGGAAAAGTCATGTTCATTTCGTCCTGAGTCACAGTCAGCGTCGAAAGTAATTTTACCATGGTAAAATTCTCGACCACCAAAACTGTAGATTAGCTTCAGTTGAACAGGAAAAGTAATGTTCATTTCGTCGTCAGTTACAGTGAGCTGTTGAGACAATTTTAACATGGTAAAATTCTCGATCACCATGACTGTAGATTAGCGTAAGTTGAATAGGAAAAGTTATGTTCATTTCGTCCTGAGTCACAGTGAGCGTCGAAAATAATTTTAACATGGTAAAGTTCTTGACAACCATGACTGTAGATTAGCTTCAGTTGAATATTAAAAGTCATGTTCATTTCGTCCTGATTCACAGTGAGCTGTTGAGACAATTTTAACATGGTAAAATTCTTGACCACCATGACTGTAGATTAGCTTAAGTTGAATAGGAAAAGTCATTTTCATTTCGTCGTGAGTCACAGTGAGCGTCGAAAATAATTTTAACATGGTAAAATTGTCGACCACCATGACTGTAGATTAGCTTAAGTTGAATAGGAAAAGTCATGTTCATTTTGTCCTGAGTCACAGTGAGCGTCGAAATAAATTTTAACATGGTAAAATTCTCGACCACCATGACTGTAGATTAGCTTAAGTTGAATAGGAAAAGTCATGTTCATTTCGTGACATGATTGGAAATGTGCTGTTCTTGCATTCACTTAGTTGTGGGTTTAAGTCCTGCACTTCTCTCTGATTCCCAGAAGCGACTGTTACTTGCTTCAACTATCCAAGCACACAAGGCAAAGGGGATAGCTTTGGCTGCAACTATATGCCTACTGGTATAGGCTCCTCACCACCTGTCTTCTGTGTGGTGATTGCATCCTGAGCACCTAGTGTCTGTTGGCATAGAGTACCATTATAAGGTTTAGTATTTGTGCAAATTTCCAGATGCTTACTTAAATGCCCAGATAGAATGAAGATTCACATATAGAAGGCACACAATGGAAATAAGCATTGAGGAAAACAATGGAAATAAGCTTACATGCTTTTGTGTTATCCTCGGCAATTGTATATACTTTTGTGTGTTATCCTCGGCAATTGTAATTGTTATTTCGAACTATGTGTTCTCTCCATTATCCGCACTTCATGTATATTGATTCAGTGCCAAAATAAAAGATTATTATTATCTTATTATCACCTGAGTGGGTACTCACATGGCAATTCAAATCTCCAAATCGAAAAAATGAAGATACACAAGTGTATTTGTGAGTCTTTTCACTAGTGTGACTTTTTCATATGAAGATTCAGATCACCATCTTGAGAAAATGAAGTCACATGAGATACATTTATGAGACTTATAACCAATGTGATCTCTTGTATGCATCTTCATATTCTTAGGGAAAACCAATGAAGATCATTTGTGCAAGTTCTCTTCAAAGTTGGGGGCCAAGTACTATAACTGGAGACTTAAGAACATAATAAAAACTTACCACCCATGTGAATTCTTGTATGACAATTCAGTTCTTCAGATTGAAAAAATAAGATTCACATAAAGTACACTTATGAGACATATCATCAAAATGGTAGTGAAAGACAAAGAGAAGGCAACACAACCAGCAACCAAACTGGTCCTCAGTCTGGTAGATAAGCCATGAGGAATGATTTAAAGTACTGGGCCTACCAACTTTGAAAGATCAAAGAGAAAGAGATGACATGATTATAGTGTTCAGGTCATTAAAGGGGATAGATTGCATTGATATAAGAGATCTGATTAAAGATGAGAGGGCTTTAAGAGGTCATGGAAGTAAATTGATAAAAGATGTGAAGAGAGATGTATATATATGTGGAATAGCTTAGAAGGTGATATAGCCCAAGCTCAAACAGTACATGAATTCAAAGCTAAATATAATTGGAAATCAAAGATATAGATTAAATTGGAACTACATGAATTTGAGTCTAGGGATGTTAGAAAATTAGAAAATAGGAGATGGGACTCAATGAGCATTGCTCCTTTCCTGTATACTACAATTAAATAAATACAAGACTCTCCCTTATGTTTCCCCCCCACACCTCCACAGAGGCTGGGGTAGACTCCAAAGAACAGACATGTTTGGGTTATGGGAAAAGGAGTGTCCAGATAAATGGTTTGCAATCTTAATGAATATCAACATCACTGGAATCACATGAAACAGTATAGGACCAGGGATACCCCCAGGAAAACACATTAGACTTAAAAGCATTCGCTGTATTTTACCTAGTTGTATTTACCTAGTTGTATTTTGCGGGAAGGGGAGCTATGCTCGTGATGTCCCGCCATTGTATCTTGCAGTGTCTAGTTTGTTTTTAAACTCATGAATGGTTTTTGCGCATACTATTCCATTGTCCAGTTTGTTCCAAGTGTCCAAAACTCTATGAGGAAAACTGTTTTTCTTCAGTTCTCTTCTATAGCTATGTTTTTTTATTTTCTTTCCATGTCCTCTTGTGTTTCTTTTGTCCCAGTTAAGTAAGTTCTATCTATCGAGTACCTCTGTGCCTTTCATGATTCTGTAGATGGTCAATAGGTCACCTCTCTCTCTTCTTTGCTCCAGTGTCGGTAACTCCAGTTTAGCCAATCTCTCCTCGTATGATAGGTTTGCAAGTGCAGGTGCCATTTTTGTAGCTGCTCTTTGGATTCTTTCTATTTTCTTTATATTCTTTTTGGTACTGGGGGACCACAATGTCGCTGCATACTCTAATCTAGGCCTTATCAATGTAACCAATATTTTTTTCATCATGTCTTCGTCCAAGTATGTAAACGCCACTTTTATTGATCTTAGCAAGTTGTAAGTCTCCCCGACAATTTTGTTAATCTGTATATCATAGGACAAGTCGTTCGTGATAATTACTCCCAAATCTTTTTCGGATCCTACTTTTTTTACTTCTTTGGTTCCAATTGTATATTTTCCTGATATTCTGTTTTTGCTTTTTCCAAACTCCATTATGCTACACTTCTTCGTATTAAAGTCCACTTCCCATTTCTGACTCCAGTTCCATACCCTATTTAGGTCTTCTTGCAGTGCTTCACAGTCCTCATCAGTTTCTATTTTCCTTAGCAGTTTGGCGTCATCGGCAAAGAAGCTCATGTAGCAGTTCACGTCCTCATCCATGTCATTCATATAGATAGCAAACATTATTGGTGCCAGCACAGATCCTTGCGGTACTCCACTGATCACCTCTTTCCATTATGAATATTTTTCTCTGAGCACTACTCTCATCTTTCTACCAGTCAGAAAGTCCTCTATCCATTTTAGTAGGTTTCCCTGTATTCCTCCTATGTGTTCCAGTTTTTTTTAGTAGTTTTCTGTGTGGTACTTTGTCAAAGGCTTTTTGCAAGTCTAGGAATGCACAATCAGCCCATCCATTTCTTTCTTGCACTATGTCTAATAGTCTTGAGTAAAAGCATATTAAGTTTGTGGAGCATGATCTTCCTTGTCTGAATCCGAATTGTCTTGGGTTTAATATGTCATTGTCTTCCAGATGTTTTACCCATCTATTCTTGATTATTTTCTCACAAATTTTGGCTATGGTGCTTGTTAGTGATACTGGCCTATAGTTGGTGGGTTCTTCTTTGTTTCCTCTTTTGTGTATTGGTACAATGTTAGCGTTTTTCCAGTCCTCGGGTATCTTTCCTTCTTTGAGTGAGCTGTTTATTAAGATGTGTATTTTGTCTGTTAGTTCTTCTTTGCACTCCTTTAGAATCAAATTTGCAATACCGTCCGGGCCATGTGATTTTCTGACATCCAGCCTTGATAAATGTTCTGATATTTCCTTTAGTGATGCTGTGAACTCATTCATGAGGGGAGATTTCTTGTTTTTATCTATGTCACAATTTGGTATTTTCTCTCTGGTGAAAACAGATTTAAAGTGATTGTTCATGACTTCGGCCATCTCTAAATCTTCTGTGTATTCTATGTTTCCTTGGCATAGTTTCACCAATTCCTGTTTGTTTTTAAGTTTACCATTCACATACCGATAGAATAGTTTGGGTTGCTCTTTGCATTTGTCTATAATATCCTTCTCATGGTTCCTTTTCATGTGTGCCTATAGTTCTGCATTATGTCCTCACAGTGTAGCCCTGCACCCCAACCCCCAGGGTTGGCAGGAAGAATGAGTGAAATATCACCAGAATTGCATGAATGAAATCAAAATACTGATTCCTTTCATTTTTGGGTAAGAAATAAATTACCTTACTCAAACCCGACCTAACATATACCCAGGCTTTTTCCCCCTTACAAAGGAGGTAGCCAAAAAGGAAAAGGCATAAAATCATTCTCACCCATTCCATCCCTGAATACACTCCACACCCCTCCACCCTCCCTCTCATCTTAGCACCTCCTGGATGACGGGTCATCCCTGCACCTTGTCCACTGCCCTGGGTCAGAAGCAGTGTCACAAGACACAGCCCATCCACAGCAAGGCCGCTTCATTAAATCGGCGACCCCCTTCTCTGTCCCCCCATGCATAAAAGGAGAAGACGGGGAGAAATCCCTTTGGGCTGCATCAAATTTTGCTCACACATACTGCCTCACTACTCACACATACTACCTCACCCCCCATCCCCCCACCCATTCCACCTCATGCATCACAACATCATCCATATACAACCATTCTCCATTCACCCCTATCTTCTGTCCTCTCCCGTCCTTCCTCAACAGACATTCCCCTCTTCCCCAAAGCCCCCTTCACCCCATCCATCCGCCTTATCCTAGGACGTCCCCTAATGTTCACTCCCTCCACATCTGCCTTCCATACCTCTTTTACTAGTCTTTCTTCACTCATTCTTTCCATGTGTCTAAACCATCCTAATACTCTTTCATCAACCCTATGTCCCAACTCCCTTTCCACCCCTGTTCTCCTCCTCACCTCCTCATTTCTCATAATCTAGGTAAAAGATGAAAAATTTGCATGCATGTATTTTCACTTTTTAATTTTTGTTTTTTAAAGATATTCTTCAAATAAACTATTTCTTTTTGTTCTAAAGATATTGCCACATATAAATAATAAGAGTACTATTTTTTAACAAAATTAATACACCACACTTACTTCAGCTACTCATCTTTCCACCATTATTAAGTGAAAAAAGGGAGCATACACACATTATGCAACAAAAAATATTTTGTCACAAAAACCATACATTTTTGGAAGATCTTCAATCAACTAAAGTTTGTGTACTTGATGAGGTAAATTCAATTGGAATAGAAAAAATGACAGAGCATATGGTAGACCTCTGCAGAAATAATATGGCATTTAGGACAATTTCTAATATTAGAACAGTTCTAACACAGAATAGGCCTGGCCAGAAAATAAAACTGCCCTATGTGTAACCACCACACAAAAGACACAGAGCACTTCATCCCACATTGCCCCACACTAACAATCCCTAAAGAGCAACACAATATTTCTTCCCTGAGTGAATTATGGGCCTTCCTGGTGGCCCAATTCAGATACTTAAGAGCTGTGTGTCTCCTACAAGAGACCTGGGGCAACAGATTGATTGATTGATCAATGTATTGGTTGTGGTCATGTCTACAGCTCTGTTGTTGACGGTACTTATAAATTAGACTCTACATTAATTTTTTAAATGATTAGAAAACCCTAACAATATTTGGCATTTATCAAGTGACACTTCTCTCTTCAAATACACTTGATGCATTGATGTGAGTCAATTTTATTTTTATTTTGTTGCTATCACAAATATCTAAAATCACATATTTAATTTTATCATCTTTTCATTCATGACCCTTTCACCCCATCCAAGGATGAGATCAATGGATGGGATGAAGGGGTCTTTGAGCAAGATAGGAATGGCTGTTGAGCAAGGAAGGATGGAGGCAGGTATATGGGTGAGTGGAGGATGGTTGTGTATGAATGATTTTTTTTTATGCAACCTAAAGGGATTTCTCCCTGTTTTCTCTATTTTCTGCATGAGGGGACAGGGAGGGGGTGGGGGGAGGGTCACTATTTAAAAAAGTTGCCCTGCTGGGGATGTGCTGTAATATTCCAGAAACACGTAAATGCAGCTATTTAACCTAACCTATTTTTAGAATAAAATGGCATCATTATTATATATAATTGGTAATATTGTATTGAAAAGAAATTCCATAGAAAAAAATAATCTTTCAAAAAATAAATAAATAAGATACTAATGAAAAAAAACTTATTAGTGTGCTACTAGAATAGCACCAGTATCTTATTACAGTTTAATCAGTTATCAATTTGATCTTATTACTTCACTACACATGTTTAGGCATGCATAAGCATATAAGCATGTCACTACCGGTATACTTCTCATTTGGAAAATCAACCACAAGGTTGCCAATCTGTGAAATCCTTGTATCAATAATGGGAATGTCTTTCAATACCTCTGTATTGTGATTCTCATCAGTACTCAGACTAGAAAGCTCAGTCAATTTAATATGGGGGCAAATTCAACTATTCATTGCCTCCTGCAGATCATCTACCATCTTAGATAGGTTATTTAACTTGCACAGACTACAGAGTACAGATCCATAACATTTGCTGAATGCTGTATTTTCATAAATCAACCTTCCCAATACATATTTCAAGTCCAAACTTGTAACCAAACAATTTATCAAATTCTCCACTAGTTAAATCTTAGAGCAAGTATCTTTCCTTCCTTCTGCCTTCTCCTCAGAACCTACCATTCCAATCTTCCCCATTCATTAGTAATTGTACTTTAAATTATTGCATCAATCACTATATTACTTAAAACCAATGTAGCTAAAATGCAATCTTGCTCAATCACCTTAAGGCCATCCTTTTGTTCATCTACTACTTGGACAAAATTTACATAAACTTTGTCTTGTTCTAAAAAAATACTCAAACATAAAAATATTATAAAGATATCTCTATAACTAAACCTCCAACTCCTGAATCTGAATCTGAATCTCTAGGAAAGACCACCTCGCTTGCGCGGGATCGGTTTTTGTGGGAGGGGAAGAATGTAGGAAAATGAAAAGATAGTAGCGTATAAAAGAGGGCTATTGCCACCGGGCGAATTGCGAGCGATTAGGGGTTTATTGGTGGTCGTGGCTCGGAAGAAATGGATCGGGAGCTTGGAGGGCAGCGCTGACGCCGGGGTTAGGATTAGGATCACCAACGAAAGTTTAGAAAATGGTAGGAGGCGTAGTAGTAGAGAAAGGTGGAAAAACGGAAAAATCTTTAGTGGGAGGTAAACTGAAATGAGAAGATGTAGTAGAAGAGAAAGTTAGAAAGGAAGCGAATTTTAGTCGAAGAAAAAGTAAGTGTAGATGTTTGTGCGTGTGTTGTGGCACTGTTTGTGAGAGGTGTATGTGTGTATCTTACGGGAAGTGAGTTGAGTTCACTTCCCGCGTGTAGAGGGCGGTCCTGATAAGCCAACTCCTTTCCTAATTTTGTTGGTTGAGGTGACCTCTTCAGTACGGAGTCTACGGACCAAAATTTCACGGGCAGCATTACCTGCCAGACGTACGATGTGTCGTAATAATACTCGCATCATAAAGAATAGTCACCGCTTATATCGATCGTTCTCTCTTTCACCCGTGAATATTGATAACCATAGAAAATGTGATGAAGACAGTTTAGAGCAGTGGTTCCCAAACTGGGGGAAATTTCCACCTGGGGGGAAATTTGAAGCTACCAGGGGGAAATAATTACACTACCTACTAAATAAAAAATATCTCTGATGGATTTTCTCATGTCTGAGAGAGAGAGAGAGAATGCCTGTTTATCAGTATATTTGTACATTTGAAAAATAAATTAGTAAATAGTCACAGTGTATTTCAACTACTCTTTCCCTATTACACATGAAGGGGGAAATCTGGATAGTTGACCCGGGTGCAGGGGGAAATGACAGAAAAAAGTTTCGGAACCACTGGTTTAGAGAGTATGTCATTACGCAGGGGCAACTACAATAAATATAATCAAGACGCCGATATGGCAGCCTCGCGTATCCACTTGCTCCTCATGCCGCCTACGTATGCGGCACCGTATGGAAGGGGTTAAGATGATGAGAGCAAGTAAGGCACCTGGGTCGGATGGGTGTCACGCAGAATGTCTAAAAAAAAAAGGAGGTAAAGTGATGGTAGACTGGCTGGTGAGGTTATTTAAAGGTCAACTGAGAAGGTTTTGGATTTCTTTATTTTTTGTTATTTCATGTATGAAAATATAACTTAGAAGAAGTTAGACCACTAAGATGCACATTTCTAGAATATTATAGTCTTGATTTTAGCCACATAGCATAATCTTAAAAATGCCTGATAGCAGACGAACTTTTCAGTGTCGTAGTTACATTTTCCACCGTTAGGGCAACTGATGACATAAGGGTTGTTTTTTACATTCTTGGACATGGCCAGTTAGTGAAGAAGATCTATCGGATTGGATGTCAAACTTCATATTTACAGGCAAAAGTTTCAAGGATTCATGAATAACAAATTGTCTTTATCTGTGATAAGGTACAATAAAACAGGCCTATGTAGCAAAGAGAATAGGGAAATCATTTGACTGAAGGGGGGAAAAAGCCTTGGTATATGTATGTATGTATTTGACTGAAGGGGAGAGGAAGGCTAGCAAAAGATACTCAAAGACATACCTATCTGCCATAGGTAGTGGTTACTGTGGGGGAAGAGAAACCATCAATCATATGCCTGGTACTATCACAATGGTCACTTAACCATTCCATCTCAATTCCACTGGTAACGGTACCTGCAGAAGGTGAATATCATAGGCACTTTGTAACAGCTGAAAATAAAATCATTAGGTCTATATCAGTACGAATTCCTCCCTCGTGGTCCAGGATGATTAGGCTTAACTCCTGCTGGGGTGGTGGTGGTGGTGGGGGGGGATTCCACTTGTTTGACTAAAAAAAAACAGATTTTAATTTGGTTGACTCCAATTGACAAGATGTGGTCATAGGCTTATTATGGAAGCCCCTGTCATCATGGTCATGCCCGTCACCCTGGTGGAGTGAGGTGATCATATTCATAGGCCTATAGGCCTAGCTAGCCTATGTCATGACTATCCCTAATCTACTTAGGCCTAGCCCAAAAATCGTTAGTCAAGCCTAACCATGCTTGTTATTGATTGCCAGTGACAGCATAGATAACACAGGCCTACCAATACACATGATACAGACTGATACACCTACCTCCAGGCATTGTCATTTTTCAATAGCAGTGCTCCTTTGACGCCGTTTGCTTGCCGAACCTGGGGTCTTGTCGATGACGAAAATTGTCAGTGTTACATCTTCTCTTAGAATGGGATTCATGCTAATTCCTAGTGACTCGGCAAGGCTAGGGTCCCAAGTGTACTTTTTTTTCGGAATGTTTTGAACAGAGTTTTGTTTTCGATCCAGGCTTCCATGACTCGTGCCATCTGCACTGATTGATCCAGTCCTTTTTGTGAACAGGATCTTTTGGAAAAGAAAATGAAATTTATCCACTGCAGAATCACAATTGCAATTTGCGGCGACACAATAAACCATTTTTGAACTAAATACTTGATAAAACCTTGCTAACACCTGAAATATGACAGATCATTGATCAAGTTGACAGCGCAGTATGGTATTTTATAGTACATGCATCAAAATGTATGCAGCAAGGTTGACATCACACATCACAGCCGTATGAGAACAGCCGAATATCAGCGAAGGAAAGTTCATCTGCTACCGATATTTTGATAGGCCTTTTTATCACACCGTGTAATAATAAGGATTTATTTTTGCATTATTTTATCAAAAAGTGACTAAGCCATACATCTAGCAAATATTCACCACCTCTTTGAAAACCTTCTCAGTTGACCTTTAATGTTTGTTTAAAAGAGGGTAGAGTGCCGGAGGACTGGAGGAATGCCTGTATAGTTCCACTTTACAAGGGAAAAGGGGGACAAGTGTGAGTGCAGTAGTTTCAGAGGGATCAGTTTGTTAAATGTAGTAGGGAAGGCCTATGGGAGGGTCTTGATTGAGAGGATTAGGGGAAGAACAGTGGGAGTAATTGGTGAGAAACAGTGTGGGTTTAGGACAGGTAGGGGTTGTGTGGATCAGATTTTTGTGGCAAAACAGATATATGAGAAAGCTATAGGAAAAGGTAAGGATGTTTTTTGGGTTTATATGGCTCTGGAAAAGGCTTATGACAAGGTAGACAGGAAGACACTTCGAGAGGTATTGCAGATATATGGGATAGGAGGAAAGCTTTTAAGAGCAGTCAAGAGTTTTTATGAGAGTAGTAGAGCTTGTGTTAAAATCAGAAATGGAGAGAGTGAGTGGTTCGAGGTAAAGGTGGGACTTCACCAGGGATGAGTTGTGTCGCCTTGGCTGTTTAATTTTTACATGGGTGGGGTGGTGCGTGAGGTAAATGCATGGGTACTAGGCAGGGGATTGGAGATGGTTAAATAAAATGGAGAAAAGTGGGAAATAAGCCACTTATTGTTTGCTGATGGCACTGCTTGTAGCAGGATCAGAGTAGGGATTGAGGAAGTTAGTGACAGAGTGTGGGAAGGTGTGTGAAAGAAGGAAGTTGAAGATAAATGTGGGTAAAAGTAAGGTGATGAGATGTATAAGGGGAGAGAGTGGCAGCAGGCTGGAAGTGAGTATTAAGGGAAAGAGACTGGAGGAAGTGGATAGTGTTAGATATTTGGGTGTAAATGTGGTGGGAAGGGAGGAGTGGAGGTAGAATATAGATTGAGAGAAGCAAGTAAATGCCTTGGTGGATCAAAAAGTGTAATGAGAAATAGACATTTGGGAATGGATGGTAAGAGGAGATTATATGGAGTGATTGTGCCGACAGTGCTGTATGGGGCAGAAACATGGGATATAAAAGAGGAGGAGTTTGGGATGAGGTGCCTGAGAAGTAGGATAGGGGTTACTAGGCTGGATAGAGTGAGAAACGAGGAGGTGAGGAGGAGAACAGGGCTCGAAAGAGAGTTGGGAGATAGGGTTGATGAAAGAGTATTGAGATGGTTTGGACACATGGAAAGAATGAGTGAAGAAAAAATTAGTAAAAGAGATGTGGAAGGCAGGTAGGATTGAACATGAAGGAGCGACCAAGGATAAGATGGATGGATGGGATAAAAGGGTCATTGGGAAAGATGGATTTATGAAGTTTGTGGCTATTTGCCACGCGCTGGAGCCAAAGGCCATTCAGCGCATATATATCAACCAGTTATCTATACATTAAAATACTAATATACAATCTATTTTAGTTATAAAATCATAAAAGTTATTCTATATATTTAAAATATGTAGCTGCTATTTTTCACATTCATAACAAGTAAAGTTTACTTCTCTACTCATCATTCACAACAAACATAAACTATATAATTAAATATTATAAAATAAATGCGTCTCTTTTAAAAATTTGCAAACCCTTCCTACAGGGGCATCCATTCCTAAAATACTTGTTAGCGGTTTATTGGCTAAACTGAATTTTCTTCTTTGATCAGAATAGAGAGGACATTCGGTAAGTATATGCCTCACTGTGATGTTAATATTACAATTGGAGCACTGGGGGACCTGTCTCTCTGCTCCATTAGTTAGGAGGTACTTTTGGGTTAGGTATGTGTGCCCTATATGTAGGGGTGTTAAAACTAAGCTGGACCTTCTGTCCATCCCTGTATAGGTCCAGGGGCTGACAGAAGGTCTGATTGACTTTAGTTTAAAATTGTTGTTTGTGTTGGACCATTGGTCCTGCCACCTGATCCTACAGTATGATCTAATAAAAAAAATTTAGGTCTTCGCAGGGAACCTTTAAAGAGCGGGAACCCAGAGTGGAAGTTGCCTGTTTGGCAGCTGTGTCAGCTTGCTCATTTCCACGAATTCCCACGTGTGAAGGAACCCAGCAGAACTTTATGTCAACTTGTTTTCGAGAGTGCAGGAGGACCAGCCAATTCTTCACCTCTTGGATAAGTTGATTAGAGGGTATCAATCCTTGTAGCGCTGTCAATGCACTTTGGGAATCACAATAAATAATATATGAATCCTCATTTCTGCTTGTGTTAAAAATAAGTTTTGGACAGCTATAGATAGCATAAATTTCTGCATTAAAAATTGAGAATTGATTGGGAAGGCTTTTTTTAATTATTTTTTCTTCAAGGATGATAGCACATCCAGTTCTGGTAGCCGTTTTTGACCCATCAGTGTATACAGCAATCGAGTTTTTGTGTTCAGAAATATGGGCTAAGAAGTTACTTTTAAGTTGAGCACTTGAGTTGATCTTTTTGCTTTCTTTCATTTGGCAAATGTTTATAGGTGTCCTACACCACGGAGGGTATTTTGCAAAATTGATTTCCATAACTAGAGGAATAAGGCCTACCTCTCTTGTACTATTGATTAATCTCACTTCAAGGGGCTTAGGCAAAGTAGGTTTAGTGGGTGCTCTGTCGATAGGTTGTTTTATATACTTGTAGTTTGGGTTAGAATGTGTAGTTAGTGCTCTTGACATATATCTGAGACCCTGTTCTTCCCTTCGAATGGAAAGAGGGGGAAACCAGAGTCCACATAAAGACTTTCAACAGGAGAAGTCTTAAAAGCCCCAGTACAAATACGTAGCGCCATGTTGTGTACTACATCCAGTTTTTTCAGTAGTGTCTTACATGCTGAGGCATAAACCTGAGAGCCATAATCAATCTTACTTAGGCATATGGCTTGATATAATCTTAATAGTGTAGTACGGTCAGCTCCAAAATTCATGCCACTAACAACTTTAAGAATGTTACATCGTTGTTTGACATTAACTGCTGTCTCATTTATATGGTCAGCAAAAGTTAATTTTTTGTCAAAAACAATTCCTAAATATTTAACTTTGTCTTCATATATTATAATTGAGTCTTCTAAAAATAATGTTGGGATTATTTCCCTTTTTTGTGTTCTACAAAAGTGTATACCTTTAGTTTTTTCGGTAGAGAATTTAAATCCTTTTTTATTTGCCCATTTAGTAGCAGCATTAATTTCATTCTGAATTTTGATACAGGCTTCAACTGCAGTAGATTTACTACATATGAAAACAATATCATCTGCGAATGCTTGGCCAATTACTCCGACAGGGAGTTGTTCAAGTAATCCATTAATGGCTACACTAAAGAAGGTTGGGCTGAGGACACTTCCTTGTGGAATACCTTCTTCCTGTAGATATTCTGATGATAGGGTAGACCCTATTTGCACTTTTAAATATAAATTTGATAAAAAATCTTTGGCAAAGTTAAACATATTGCCACTGATATTCCAATCTGCTAGCTGTTTTAAAATACTGGCTCTCCAGGTAGTGTCAAAAGCTTTTTCCAAATCGAAGAACACTGCAATGGTCTGATTTCGGATATAATATGGCTTGATATAATCTTAATAGTGTAGTACAGTCAGGTCCAAAATTCATGCCACTAACAACTTTAAGAATGTTACATCGTTGTTTGACATTAACTGCTGTCTCAATTATATGTTCAGCAAAAGTAAATTTTTTGTCAAAAACAATTCCTAAATATTTAACTTTGTCTTCATATATTATAATTGAGTCTTCTAAAAATAATGTTGTGATTACTTCCCTTTTTTGTGTTCTACAAAAGCGTATACCTTTAGTTTTTTTGGTAGAGAATTTAAATCCTTTATTATTTGCCCATTTAGTAGCAGCATTAATTTCATTCTGAATTTTGATACAGGCTTCAACTGCAGTAGATTTACTACATATGAAAACAATATCATCTGCGAATGCTTGGCCAATAACTCCGACAGGGAGTTGTTCAAGTAATCCATTAATGGCTACACTAAAGAAGGTTGGGCTGAGGACACTTCCTTGTGGAATACCTTCTTCCTGTAGATATTCTGATGATAGGGTAGACCCTATTTGCACTTTTAAATATAAATTTGATAAAAAATCTTTGGCAAAGTTAAACATATTGCCACTGATATTCCAATCTGCTAGCTGTTTTAAAATACTGGCTCTCCAGGTAGTGTCAAAAGCTTTGTCCAAATCGAAGAACACTGCAATGGTCTGATTTCGGATATAATATGGCTTGATATAATCTGAATAGTGCAGTACGGTCAGCTCCAAAATTCATGCCACTAACAACTTTAAGAATGTTACATCGTTGTTTGACATTAACTGCCGTCTCATTTATATGGTCAGCAAAAGTTAATTTTTTGTCAAAAAAAATCCTAAATATTTAACTTTGTCTTCAGATATTATAATTGAGTCTTCTAAAAATAATGTTGGGATTACTTCCCTTTTTTGGTTCTACAAAAGCGTATAGCTTTAGTTTTTTCGTTAGAGAATTTAAATCCTTCATTATTTGCCCATTTAGTAGCAGCATTAATTGCATTCTGAATTTTGATACAGGCTTCAACTGCAGTAGATTTACTACATATGAAAACAATATCATCTGCGAATGCTTGGCCAATTACTCCGACAGGGAGTTGTTCAAGTAATCCATTAATGGCTACACTAAAGAAGGTTGGGCTGAGGACACTTCCTTGTGGAATACCTTCTTCCTGTAGATATTCTGATGATAGGGTAGACCCTATTTGCACTTTTAAATATAAATTTGATAAAAAATCTTTGGCAAAGTTAAACATATTGCCACTGATATTCCAATCTGCTAGCTGTTTTAAAATACTGGCTCTCCAGGTAGTGTCAAAAGCTTTTTCCAAATCGAAGAACACTGCAATGGTCTGATTTCGGATTGCAAAAGCATTTTGTATCTCACGTGTGAGATATAATAGGGGATCCAAAGTACTTCTGTTTTTGCAGAAGCCATATTGCCTCTCTGATAATAAATTCTTTGATTCTAGGAGCCACACCAAACGAATATTCACCATTCGTTCATAGATCTTAAAAATACAGCTGGTAAGAGCTATAGGCCTGTAACTTTTGGGATCACTAGGGTCTTTTCCAGGTTTCAAAAATGGAACTATAACAGAGTTTTTCCACAACTTATAAGAGGTTCCTGAACACCAAAATTCATTAAAAACATCAATAAAGAATTTTTTAGACTCCCGAGGTAGATGGGAAATCATTGCATATGTGATATTATCTTCACCAGGTGCTGTTGGTGAAGATAAAGATAAGGCATGTTCAAATTCAATGATGTTAAATGGAGTGTTATATGCCTCAGCATGAGTGCAAGCAGGTGGAGTAACTACTGTTGTGTTCCTTATACTGTGGAATTCAGGGGAGTAGTGACTGGCACTTGAGATATTTGAGTAGTGCTGTGCAAATGCCTCTGCCACTTCTCTTGTATCTGATATAACAACTGAGTTGATTTTTAGAATAGGCAGGGGGGAGGGGGAAAATTTCCCTGATAGTTTGCGTATTCTCTCCCAAACTAAAATAAGTGGGGAATTATACTTTAATTCTGATATGTATCTTATGAACGTCTCTCTCCTTGCTTCTTTGAAAATTTGCTTTTGTTTAGCAAGGTTTATCTTGTATATCAACCTGTTTATCAGGATTGGACGTCTTCGATAACGTTTGTAACAGGCTCTAGTAATATTTCTGCTCAAGGCACAATTACTATTCCACCATGGTATCAGTGGACGTCGAGGTTTCCCTGTTGTTTTGGGAATTGACAGCATAGCTCCTCCAGTCATTATACTAGTTAGATATTTGTATGCAGCTGAAGGACTAGGGAAATCATTAGCTTTACGAGTGACTTTGGTGGATCTTTCATAATGTTACAAAGGATTACAAAGGCGGAGCATGCCGACAGGAGACCTTTTGATCCATATCTAGGTCGGATGAAAAAAAAATATATTAATAATAAAATAATAAATAAAAACTATAATAATGTAAATAACAAATAAAATACATAAATGAATGCATAGGTATAGTTAGAATAATAAACAAACAGGTAAATAGTAAATAATGAATTGACATAACTAATGATAAATGAAAATCAGACAGACAAATGATAAAACAAAAACAAATAATATAAGATAAATGATAATCATTACAGCATCTTACTTAGGTATTTATCTAAATGATTCTTAAAGCTTCGAACTGAACTACATTGCACTACCTGTGCAGGAAGTTTATTCCATTCATTAACTACACGGTTGGCAAAGTTGTTTCTATGTTGCCAATTTGCTTCCTTTGTCTTCCATTTGGGCAAACATGGGGAGGGTATATTTTGGACATACTTAAGATATATGGGAAAGTGGTCACTTCCATAGGGATTATCATCCACTGACCACTGATAATCTAATCTTAAAGATGATGAGCATATTGTAAGATCAATTGCAGAATTGGAGTTGTGGACTACATCAAACCTTGTGGGGGAACCATCGTTCATTAAAACTATATCATTATAGTCTAGTAGTTCTTCAATTAAAAGTCCACGATGGTCGCATCTATTTTCTCCCCATAATGTATGCTTTGCATTAAAACCCCCCATTAAAATGAAAGGTTGAGGTAGTTGGTTTAAAAGTGATTGTAAATCGTTAACTTCTAATTGCCTTGGATTACCATCTCTGTCCACTAATCGAGATTCTAAGTCAGGTTCTAGATATAGGGAGCACAAAGTGATCCATTTATTAATGAAGATTTGTGTTGCACAAGCTTGTAGTATCGTGTTTAATTGTACAGCTTTTTGTGGTAATGACTTGGTCAAAATAATACTTGTGCCACCATGAGCACATTCACCTACAGGAGGTGGAGATTTGTAGAATGTAAAGTTGTGTCCACAGTTGGGTATAACATTGCCCATTTTAGTTTCTTGTAGACAAATGGCGGCTAAATTATGTTCTTTAAAAAGAACCCGGATCTGTTCTCTATTTGAATGGAAACCTCGCATGTTCCATTGACATAGGGCCATTATCTGTTTTTGGATGGTTTTTTATTTGGTTTTCCAGGTATGGAATGGTTTGTTTTGGGAAGATTCGGTTTATGTTTTGTAGAGGAATATGACAGGTTCTCGAGAGTTCTGCTATTTCCTTTCTTTGGTGTCCTACCATGATGTGAAGATTTAGTTGATGGTGAGGGAGTACGGGGTCTCTTTTGTCTTTGAGGCTCCATCTCCACATCTTGCACCTGAGCTGTACGAATTGCTTTGATCAAGGTGTCATTCTGGGAGTTATCCAGGTCAGGTGGTAAAGCTGTCTGAGAGGTCTTTCCTGAGGCCTGAGAAGTTCCCTGGAGAGGGGTTTTGGTCAAGGGGCTATTCTGGGAATTACCCAGATCAGGCGGCAAAGCTGCCTGGGAGGTCTTTAGTGAGGCCTGAGAAGTTCCCTGGAAAGGGGTTTTGATCAAGGGGTCCTTCTGGGAATTACCCGGATCAGGCGGTAAAGCTGCCTGGGAGGTCTTTAGTAAGGCCTGAGAAGTCCCCTGGAGAGGGGTTTTGATCAAGGTGTCATTCTGGGAATTACCCAGATCAGGCAGTATAGCTGCCTGAGAGGCCTTTTGAGAGGCCTTTGGAGTTCCCTGGAGAGGGGACGAAGAAGCTTTCTGAGATGAAGTCTGAGAAGTTGAATGCACTTTAAGCTCAGAGGGGGAAGACTGAAGTTTTGGATTGGGATTGGATTTTATAGATTGATTCTTAATTGAATTTCCATTTTTTAGAACATCACTATATTGAGGTCTACTGAACAGAAGTCTTTTTGCCTGGCCAATGCTTAGATGTTCTGCTTGAGCTTTCTCTATAGCTGCTTTTTCCTTTTTAAATGACTCACATTCTTTATATCTAGCACTATGATTTCCCTTACAATTTATACATAATGTAGGATTAGAACAATCATCTTCATGTTTTTGTAATGAACAGGTTGCACATAGCTGATCTTTTGTGCATACCTTTGATGAGTGACCATAGCCAAAACACTTGAAGCATTGTAGTGGTCTATGCTTAAAAGTTCTGACATGAAATCTTTCTCTGTCAATGTATATATATTCTGGAATTTGATAATTTTTAAATGTAAAAATAATCATTTTTGACTTTGGTACCTTGAAAAATTTCCAAATTTTATCATCACACATTTCAAGTAGTTCCTCATCAGACAGGTCATATAAATCTTGACTGAAAACTACTCCCTTGGCATAACTAAAATTATAGTGTGGTTTGACCTCTTTTATTATATCTGTGTTTTTAAGTTTAGAAATCATGTGTCCTTGTCTATAAGACCTTGTAGAAACCAAAAATCTGTTCTTTCCGAACCTGGTAATATCAGGGTTGTTAATTGTTCCTACCATTGATCTCAAATGTTTTTTGAAATGGAAGATATTACAAAATTCTGAATTTGTTGAAACAATTAACCACCTGGCAGGTAGAGGTGTCCTCTCAGCACTTCTTTCTGTTGTTTCCTCATTAACTCTATCTGGATAAAATAAGTCCACATTAATATTATGGGGAACTTTTTGAATTAAATTGCATTTTAAGCTCTCCGAAGATGTATGCTTAAAAGCATTAACAGCATCCTTATGAGAAGCAAATTCTATCCATATTCTCCAAGATTCAAAATTTTTAGTTTTACAATACTTTATAACTTTAATTTCTCCGAAGTTTCCAAACATCTAAAAAAATTTGGAACAATTCAAGTCTGAGGGGAGAGAATTAATATAAAGAATTCTCTTGTCTCCATTTGGTAGAGCACATGGCAGGTTATCTTCGGGTTTTTTAGGAGCTCCTACTCCTGGGGTGGCAATGTTAGGAGAGGGATCGGGGGGTTTAGGAGGAGGATCAGGTAGTGGTGGGGGTTTAGAATGTGTAGCGTCAACAGCCGCCATGATCGTATATATTTATAAGCCACACAATATATTGAGAAGGAAGGATCAGTACATAGAAGAAGATACAGCAGTTGCCTGATGCCTCAAGCAATAAAAGAAAAGTCTCTGCAGAGTCGGGAA
Organism: Oratosquilla oratoria; assembly: GCF_046742065.1. NCBI lineage: Eukaryota > Metazoa > Arthropoda > Malacostraca > Stomatopoda > Squillidae > Oratosquilla > Oratosquilla oratoria. Next base: position 87,327,489 of record NC_134778.1, read on the forward strand.
GTTCCAGAAACGACTATTTACACATGCAGGGTCTCGGAGGCGAGTTAGAGACTTTGTCAACCCGGAAGTTTGTCCTCTTTTGTTTTGTTCCATTTAGGATGGGTCCGGCGTAGTCACTCTGCATGTGTACTGGATAGGGAGAAAGGAAGTCGGCAGCCTAGTACCTACCTCGCAAACATGCATTCCCCAGTCGGTGAGCTTTCGGCCCTTGCAGGGAGTAGTGACCTCGCGGTATACATCCCCACTTGACTGGGTTCAGACATGTAGCTTGGGAGGCACCAAGATACCAGAACCTTACTTAACAAGTATTAGAGAAAGATGGTGAAAAAGGAGAGTAGGATAGCAAATATGAAGGATAGGGATAGGGGAGTTCACAAAGGAAAAGGGTGAGGGACCCCCTATCTATTCATTACCCAAAAAATCTTTTGGCTCAGTTTTCGTCTGGTAGCTCGGGGCTGACCTCTCCAGTATGGTTGCACCTGGCTGGCACAGCTCAGCCCATCCTTACTACACGGAAGCCCCCCCCCACTACATCAAAGTATTGGGCCTCTGGGGGGGGGAAGGGAGGTGGAGGTAGAATGTAGATTGAGAGAAGCAAGTAAATGCCTTGGTGGATTGAAAAGTATAATGAGAAATAGACATTTAGGAATGGATGCTAAGAGGAAATTATATGAAGGAGTGATTGTGGCGACAGCACCATATGGGGAAAAACATGGAGTATAAGAGAGGAAGAGAGGAATTTGAATGTGTTTGAGATGAGATGCCTGAGAAGTATGATAAGGGTTACTAGGTTGGATAGAGTAAAAACGAGGAGGTGAGGAGAAGAACGGGGGAGGAAAGGGAGTTGGGAGATAGAGTTGATGAGAGAGTATTGAGATGGTTTGGACACATGGAAAGAATGAGTGAAGAAAAATTAGTAAAAGATGTGTGGAAGGCAAAGGTGGAAGTAGTGAACATGAGGGGGTGACCAAGGATAAGATGGATGGATGGGATAAAAGGGTCATTGGGAAAGAGAGGAATGTCTGTTAAGGAAGGAAGGGAGATGACAAAAGATGGGGTGAGGGGGAGAATGGTTGTGTATGGGTGATGCTGTGATACATGGAAAGGAATGGGTGGGGGGTGAGGTATGTGTGAATGATATTTACGCAGCCCGAAGGGATTTCTCCCCGTCTTCTCTTTTTCTGCATGAGGAGATGGAGAGAGGGAGGGGGAGTCGTCGATTAAATGAAACGGTCTTGCTGTGGATGTGCTGTGTCTTGCTACCCTGTTTCTGACCAAGGGCAGTGGGCAGGATGCATTGATGACCCGTCAGTTGGGAGGAGCCAAGATAAGAGGGAGGGAGGGGGCTGAATAGGAGTGGAGTATGTGGGGATGGAATGAGTGAGAGTGGATTTTATGCCTTTGTTTTTAGGTTACCTCCCTTGTAAAAGATAAAAATCCGCTGGTATATTTATGTTTGTATTTTTTATTTCTTATTTTTTCTATTATGTTTGTATTTTTGTATTCTAATGATTTTGTATTTTATATATTTTTTCTGTACTCTATTATCTAATTTTTTACATGCATTTTTATTTGAATTTGTATTTGTGTTTGTATTTGTATTTGTATGTGTGTTTGCATTTGTACTTGCTTGTAGTTGTTTTGTATGAGTTTCTGTTTCCTGAACAATACTGTATTTGTGTTGATTTTTCCTCCTAATTCCACATCTGAATGACATTTATGTCGTCCGCGTATGGGGTATTGGCAGCATACGCTAGGGACTTTATTGATATTCCTACGGATCAGAGCCACACAGAGCTATTCTCTGAATGGAAACTAGTCTCCACTGTAGAAATGAATGATTTCTTGTAACGGCTGATTTACTAATCCGCCGTTCCCTTACCCTTCTTGGACACTTCCCTTACCATCTGCACGTAAGCACTTCCCCGGTAGTGTCATCTCAAAGGATAGAAGTGCTGGAACAAGAAGGACAGGAGGAAATAGAAGGAAGGGTAGTGAATGGTGGGATGAGGAAACAAAGAAGGTTGTAGAAGAGAAGAAGTGAGCTTTCAGAGATTGGTTACAAAATAGGACGAGGGAGTCATATGAGAGATACAAAGAAAAGAAAAGTAAAGCAAAAGGTAAAGGAGGCAAAGAGGAGAGCAGATGTGAATTGGGGTAAGAGTATGACAGAAATTTTTGAAAGTAATAAAGATATGTTTTGGAAAGAAATTAAGAGAGGAAGAGGAGGCGAATAAAGTAGAGAAGAAAAGGTGAAAGGTACAGATGGAGAGATGATAATGGAAGAGAAGGCAGTAAGGGGAAGATGGGCAGAATATTTTAGGGAGTTGCTAAATGTGAAGGAAGATAGGGAGGGAAAGATAGCTGCAGTGGGAAATGCTAAGAAAATGAGAGTGATGAGTGAGGAAAATGGAGGAGAAATAAGGAAGGATGAAGTGAAGGCAATTGTTAAGATGATGAAAGCAGGTAAGGCACCTGGTCGTTGCTGCATATTCCAATCTTGGTCTTATCACAGTGATTAGTATTTTCTTCACCATTTCTTCATCCAGGTATGTAAATGCCACTTTCTTATTAAATTATAAGTTTCTCCAAAAATCTTATTTATGTTTCTCAGGTGACATATTATTCATAATAATGACTCCCAGTTCCTTCTCATTTTCAACTTTTTTATTCCTTCTTCTCCCAGTTTATATGATCCTATTATTCTTTTTTTGCTTTTTCCAAATTCCATTATACTACCCTTTTTAGTATTGAACTCCATCTCCCACTTTCTACTCCATTCCAATACTTTATTGAGATCACTCTGTAGTGACTCACAATCTTCTTCCATGTTTACATAGTTTTGCATCATCTGCAAAGAAGCTCATATAATTTTCAATTTCTTCATCCATATTTTTAATATATATAGCAAACATTATTGGGGCCAAAACTGTTCCTTGTGGAACATCACTTATTACTTCATCCCAATGTGAGTGTTTGTCTTATCACTATCATTTTTCTTTCTTTCAAAAAGTCTTCCATCCATTTAAGCAGTTTGCCCTGTATTCCTCCTTCAGTTTCTAATTTCTTAAGCAACTTCTTATGTGGTACTTTGTCAAAAGCTTTTTTTAGGTCTAGAAATGCACAATCAGCCCAACCATCTTTCTTGTATTATATCTATTAGCCTTGAATAGAAACATATTGAATTGGTGACGCATGATCGTCCTTGTCTGAATCCAAATTACCTTGGATTTAGCACATTGTTTTTTTCTAAATATTTTACCCATCTACTTTTGATAATTCTTTCACAAATTTTTGCTATTGTACTTGTTAGAGAGACTGGTCTATAGTTGGTAGGGTCTTCTTTATTTCCCCCTTTATATATAGGTACTATATTTACTTTTTCCAATCTTCTGGAACTTTTCCTTCTTTCAAGGAACTGTTTATTATGCTATGTATTTTGTCTGCCAGTTCATTCCTGCATTCTTTCAAAATCCAGTTTGCTATTTCATCTGGTCCATGCGATTTTCTGACATCAAGATTACTCAAGTGTTTCATTATTTCATTCTTTGTTACTTCTATTTCTTTCATGGGGGGGACTTTCTCTTTCCATTCGATCTCTCCAGGTTGTATGTTCTCCCTTGTAAACACAGATTTAAAATGCTTGTTCATAATTTCTGCCATTTCTATTTCCTCTGTGTATTCAACTCTTCCTTGTCTTAATTTCTCCAAATCTTGTTTGTTTTTCAGTTTGTTGTTTACAAATCTGTAAAATAGTTTTGGTTGATCTTTACAATTTTCTATGACATCTTTTTCATATTTTCTCTTTTTCTCTCTGCACACTTGTACATATTCATTTCTATAACAAGTATATATTTTCCATTTTTCAGGTCATTTGTCTTTCTTACATTTGGTCCAAGCTTTCTCTCTTTTGTCTTTTAACTCCCTACAACTTTTGTTGTACCAGCACTTTACATATTCCTTTTCTTGTTTTTGTCTTGGGACATATTTTTCCACTCCTTTTTTTTATATTTTTTTTTTGTCAAAACATTCCATTTCTCTTCCACTGTTGTTTCCTCTTTGTATATTCTTTCCCAGTTTTTTTTTTTTAAGAATTCTTTTATTTGATCAAAATTTGTTTTTCATACATCATTCTTCCTTTTCTATATTGTTCATTTTTTTCATGTATTTTTCCTCATTTACGAGGGGTGATCAAAAAGTAATGACAGTGATACCATATATTTTCACGGTACAGAGGTAAATCCAAATAGTGGCCTACATTCCTTCAAAGTACTCCTCTCCTGCCTCTATGCAACGTTCCATCCTCTTTCGCCACTTCATGAAGCACTCACGGTACTCAGAAACCGATATACCTCGTAGCTCTGAATTGACTGCTCGCGCCAGATCTTGGATGCGATGAAACAGCTTCTCTGCGATCGCACCCTTGATCTTTGGAAACAACCAAAAATCACAGGGAGCAAGGTCAGGCGAGTAGGGTGGGTGGGGGAGAAGTGTGATCCCCTGCTGCTCCAGGAACTGCACAATGAGGCGAGCTTTGTGGGGGGCAGCATTGTCATGGTGCAGCAAAAGGCGCGATCGGCGACGGGTTGGTGCTGTCTTGGCCTGATATTCCAGGACTCGAGGAAGGACGTGATCAGTGTAATACTGGGCTGTGATAGTACACTGTTGAGGCATTACATCCACACACATTGGTCCTTGTGAATTGAAGAAGATGGTGAAAAGGCGCTTCCTGCTTCGAAATCCTTCCTTCAGAATCTGAGGTCGAGGTTCTTCATCACTCAACCACACCATGTTAGACTGCTTGTCTCTGGTGGTGAAGAAAGAAATCCAACACTCATCTCCGGTAGCTACATCTGAGAACCGTTTCGGACCATTTGGCTCGAATTCAGCCAGCCATAGACGACAAATCCGCACCCGTTCGCCCTTCTGCTCTTCCGTAAGCAAATGAGGTATCCATCGAGCACACTTCTTCCTCAGCCCTAAGTGTTAGTGCACGATGTCATGTGCGCTCCCATAACTGACACCGAGCTCTAAGGATAAGAATCGAAGAGTAACAGTTGGATCTTCGTCAATGATGGCCCGCGCACGGACCGTCGTTGCTTCGGTCACGGATGTCCGAGGGAGGCCAGGACGATGATCATCTTCTAGCTGCAATTTTCCGGCTGCGAAAGCTCGAATCCAGCGGGAAACAGTTTTCAGTGATGGAGTAGACTCGGGAAAAACATGCAACAATTCCTCTCTGATCTCCGTTGCTTTTTTTCCCGAGTTTCCACCTTGTGAAGGTGTAGAATCTGCAGCCTTCTTTCGAAAAATCCATGTTTCCGGTTAGAGAGGCAAACCAACAATGACGCAATCGCACAGCGCAACGATAAAATGTAAGCTAGACAAACAGCGACAAGCTCAAACACGTAACAACAGGCAACACTTGCTGCCCCTTGCTCCCCCCCTCCAACACTTATAGTCTCTCAGCTACGAGTCCGACTGTCATTACTTTCTGATCACCCCTGGTAGTTCCAGTTCAATCAATATGTGGTCACTTTTACTTATTGGTGTTTTGTATTCAATCTTTTCCACTATTCTAGGTTCAGATGTGATTATTAAGTCTAGTCTCGATGGTTCTTCATTTCTATACCTAGTGTTCTCCTGTATCCACTGTGTCATTGTATGTTCAATAATCATCTCGAGTAGAACATTTCCCCATGAGCCATCTCCACCCTTTACTGTCATCTCTTCCCAGCAGACTTCTTTGCAATTAAAGTCGCCCATCATAACTATTCTTCCTCCATCTTCCATTATCTTATTTAATGTTATCTTTGTGTCCTCTAACATACTTTTATGTTCACTCTCTTCCCACGAGGCTGTTTTTGGAGGCACATAATTGATCACAAACTTTCTGCTCTTCTTATCTCTGTCTTCCACTTCGATCATAATCATCTCTACTGTATTCTTTCCATATGTGACACTTCTCATGTTTATATCCTTCTTAGTCAGGAACATAACTCCACCCCCTTGTTTTGTATCTCTGTTTCTAATCCAATAATTATATGCATTATGTCCTACACTGTTGGGTGGTAGTGGACCTTTTAATTTTGTTTCTACAATTCCCATTATGTCCGGTTCTTTTTCCTTCAGATAATCATTCAGCTCATTCAATCCTGTTATTAATCCATCTATATTTGTGTAAGACACTCTTAGTTTTCTGCCACTTCCATTGTATTTTCTGTTTCCCTTTTGTTTTTCTCCAGTATGTTGTATTTCCTTACTTTCATATTCACTACTCTCCAATAGAATTTATCTTTTTCTGACTCTGTTCTCATCTCGTTTTTTTCCTTAGCTGCATGTCTTTTCATTTTTTCCTCCTCTCTTTCCTCTTTATTCATTTCTCTTTTTATCCATACCTTTTTATATTGTTCACTTGTTGCTAGTTTCCCTGATTTTGTTAAGATATTCTCTGCCGTCGTTTGTGACCTGAATTTAATCTTAATTGGTCTGGTCTTATCTGTATTATACTTTCCAAGTTTATACATCTCTTCAATTTGTTTCATGATTTCAGGTTCATCTTCCTGAACTAATTCTAGTAAACTGCTTTTTCTTTTTCCTCATTGATTCTTGAAGTTCTATCTAGGTTATGTTTCTCTTCCATTCCTAATATAATCATACATTTCTTTTTATCTGCTAAGTCTCTTACTATATTCTCCTTCTGTCTCACCACTTTGATAACTGAGTCTTCAGTTTGTTCTTTCATTTGCTGTTTAATTATGTCAGTAAATGCAACTTTACTGTTTTCCTGGATTTTTTTCCAGCCCTGTGCTTCCTCTGCTATGGCCTCTTTGTTGTCTTTATTATTCCTCTTTAATTCTTCATTCTCCTCTTTTACTACTTTTAACGGTCTTTTTAATTCTTCTATTTCATTAGTTAAATTTTTGTTCGCCTTCTCTAGTTCTTCCAATTTTTCAACTCTGCGCAATTTTGGCTACGTAACCGAACCTGTTTTCCCAATGTTCGGCCATCTTATCAAGTTTCTCCTCTAGTCTTGCCAATCGGGGGAGGTTGGTATCCCCCCCCACCCTCTTTAAATCCCTGGAAACTACTATCATCACCTTCCACTGTGCTGCTGTTATCTATACTTCTAATCTTTACATTTTTGTTGATCCCGTCGTCACCAAAATCATTATTGTCGGTCCGCCTCTTGTTTACAAGACGCCTGGCCTCCTGGACCATGTCCCTCTCTTCCTCATTTCCTTCCATTTCCCTCAATAATCCCCTTCTCCTTCCCTATCACTCCCCTACTACAACACGAGCACTCCCCTTCCCTATAAATACAATAAGGCACTTCCTGGACGTTGAGATCCACGTAGATTTTCCTTTTTCTTCGGTACACTAATTCTCTCCGTCCATTCGACGAAAGTGTGTGTGTGTGTATACAAGGTGTTTAAAAAGATATCATTCGAGATGTAAATATCATAGAAACTACATATGCAAGGCAAATGAAACTAAATAGGCTTAATGTTGAACAACAATAAATTTATTTCTCCAAATTTGAATTAGAAAATCAAAGGTGTGTGGATTCTATGAACGATTTTACAATTGTTCAAAATGCGCACCGCCTGAGAAACTGCACACGTCAAGTCGGTAGTCCAGTTCCTCCCAAAGGACACTGTTGCCTGTCTTGGGTAGCAGTCTCCAATGCTGTAGTGATTCTTTGCCTCAGTTCCTCTAGGTTTCCAGAAAGAGCAGGGACATAGACCAATCCTTTCACATATCTCCAGAGAAAAAAATCGCAATGTGTTAGGTTAGGTGAACGTCGCGGCCATTTGAAGAACACTTTCTCTTTATCACCAGCACGCCCGATCCATCTCTCGTAGACTGTCATTGAGGTAAGCCCGCACAGTGAGCTTCCAGTGAGGTGGAGCCCCGTCCTGTTGAAAAATGAAGTCTTCATATTCATTTACAGTGAGTTCATCCATAAGCCAGTTCTGAAGCATTTTCAGATAAACATCGCCGGTCACATTTCCCTCAAAGAAAAACGGGCCATGAACATACTTCTTGGAGATGGCGCAGAACACATTCACTTTTGGTGAGTCCCTCTCGTACACAACTGTGACATGAGGATGTTCTCCCCAAAAACGGACATTATACTTATTGACTTTTCCATTAGTACGAAATGTCGCCTCATCACTGAAAACAAGACGTTCTATGAACTTGTCTCCTTCAAATTTTTCTTGCATATCAACCAGGAATTGTTTGTGTTTTCGCTTGTCATCTGCCGTTATGGTCTGAACAAAATGCAGCTTGTAGGGTTTCATCACCAAGTGTTTCCTCAGGACGCGCCAAACTGTCGTTGGAGGAATCTGGGTTTCTAGACTTGCTCTTCTTATGGATTTGTTGGGGCTTTGCAAGAGTTTTTGGCGAACGTGCTCGACCGTCTCCTCTAATGTTACTGGTCGTCCATAACCTTCTGCCCTGCACAGACAGCCCTTCTCTTTGATTTTTTTTTTTTTTTGTGTCATGTCCAAATCTGTATTGCCGTTGGTGACGGTTTAGAAAACTCACAAACGCACGCTGCACATTTTTGTTTGACTATTCGAGCATACTCCAATACACAAAACATTTTTTCTCTTCCAGTGAATGGCATTTCTATACCTGTAAAGATAAACACATCAAATATTAGACATAAAATTTTGATCTGTTTCTACGCTTACTGATAATATTTTAATTCATTTGAACGGGAAATGGCAAAATTATAAGTGATTTTTTTTTATAATTTTTTGAACACCCTGTATATTATATATATATATATTTATATAAATACATATATATATATATATATATATATATATATATATATCAAGGACTACTATTACACAGGACGTGCGCACCCAGATTCCAGGCTCCGCTAGCGGAGGCCATTGCTTTCTTTGTAACCTAACATTCTATATTGGACAATATAAAAACTAGAAGCCTAACATTGTATATAGGACAAATATATCAACTATTGACTTATTCAATGCAGTATAAGTTAATATAAAATTTTATAGTGAAATAAAAAACTATTTTTAAGGCACTGTTATGCTTTGAAATGCCAATTTTAGCAGGATTTAACATGTATTATTGTATGAGGTTAGTGGACACCAGGTTTGGCGATTTTTTTTAATCTTTTTAAAAGATATAAAAAAAAAAATCGATTTTTTTTATTCAAATCAGATTTGATTTAAATATATATATATATATATATATATATATATATATATATATTATATATATATATATATATATATATTACAGATTTTAAATTATTTTGAAAAACTACCAACAACTTCTGGCAAAGGGTACTGAGCTTAGTGCAAACACTGCAGCCAGGAACTACAGGGCATTGTGTCAAGATTAAAATCTCACAGAGATAAATGCCAATGTCAGCCACAGCATACAGAAGAAGAAATTGATGACCCAGGTAAATAATTTTACTTATATTGTGTGCATTTCTCCCTTTTCATACGCAACTATATAAATTTGGTGAACAATGGAGAGCATGTGCAATGAAAATGTGAAGGCCTAAAGAGATGATACTTCAACTCCATTACTTCTAAATTTGGGTGATGACTATATCATTATAATATACTGTATCCACTCAACTTTAGGGCCTAGATGATTGTTATTCATTTAATTCAACATTGTGTAATATATTTCATAGGTTTGATTGGAATTCAGCTCACATGGGATTCAGCCCAAAGGGATTTAGCCTAACCTAACCCAACTAACACATTATTTTTAGTGAATTTAAAAGTGGACTGAATCCTGTGTGGGCTGAATTCCAAGCCCACCTATTTCATACCCTGGTAATAATTTCCAAATAATTTAGTGGCTTGTGTGAATATTATTATCTAAAATAATAACTACTGTACTCAAAAGTAGCCTAAATCACACTGTATTCATTCATTTATTTATTCATCTATAAATTATGCAATATGCTAACATTTTCTGTTTCCATTTCAGGGTCTGTATGAACAGCTTCAATCCCTTCATCATCGGCTCCACTTGAATCATCTGCAAACCTGACTCCACCATAAAAAAGGTCACTATCAGACTCCTCCACAGGCGCCACTTTTTCTAACATCTCTGAACAGATTTATCATAAAGAAAACTTCAGCCTCTCAAAAGGAAAATCTTGACAAAGAAGTTGCAAGAATTATATTTGCTACAAATTCACCATTTCGCCTTGTTCAGCATCCTCAGTTTCTCAAGATGGTTCAGAACCTGAGGCCAGGTTATATTCCTCCATCCAGAAAAAATATTGCTGATAAGTACTTGGATCTCGTGTATGAAAAGGAGTATAAAAACTGTGCAGAAGACCCGAATAATGAAACTGTATGTCTTTCAATTGATGGGTGGTCTAACATCCATGATGAGCCCATAATATGTGTCACTCTAACATCATCCACTGGTCAGATTTATTTAGTTGACACAATAGACACATCAGGGAAACCTCACACTGCTGAATATCTTCTACAACTTGTACAAAATTCGATCAAGAAGGCTGAACAAGATTTTGGTGGTCACATTGGAAGTGTTGTGGCAGACAATGCAGCAAATGTCACCAAGATGAGAAAAGTCTTGGAGGAATCGAGTGAACCTGAGCATACCGTCCTCACATACGGATGTGTAGCACACCTACTAAATCTACTGGCTCATGACCTTGAGATTGATAATGTAAAACAACATGTGGTCTATGTAGTTAAATATTTTAGAAATAATCATCATGCTGTTTCAAAGTATCAGGAGGAAGGTGGTCAGTGACTAGTTATGCCCCAGGACACAAGATGGAAGATAATGTCAGACTGTCTCAAGGCCTCTATAAATAACTGGCCAATTGTAATGAAGATCTGTGAAGTCAACAGGGAAGCTATTGATACTGAAGTAAGAAACAAAGTATCAAATTTAGGCCTAAAACGTTCGGCTGAGGAATTACTGGATCGATTGCAGCCAATAGCAAAGGCTCTAGGTGAGGTACAGAGTGACAAGTGCACTACTGCTCAAGCGGTAGATGTTTGGAAGAAATTACTTGGCCATTTCACAAACAATAAACAAGCTGAAAAACTGGTGAAAAAAGGCATGAACAGTTTATCACCAAAGCTCACATACTTGCCAACATTCTTCATCCAGCACTTCAAGGAAAAATGCTCAGTGCAGAAGAGGTGAATATTACTATGGAGCATGCCAATGAGAAATATACAACACTTGTTCCTGTCATTATGAAGTTTCAGGCAAAATCACCTTTCCAGGCGTTGAAATTTACTGAGTCTGGGACCAAGACCCTGACAGGTATTGAGTGGTGGGATTCACATACAGCAATCTTAGACAGTGATATTCTGTTATCAGTGACAACTCCTAACTGCAGTAGTCTCATCATCAGGAGCTGAGTTTTCTCCTCCTATGGACTTGTACGCACAAAATTAAGGAACCGCCTCGGTAATGAGAAGGCAGCCAAATTGGTCTTCCTTTTCAAGACAATGAACTCAAATGTAAATAATGATTAATGTAAATAACTGTCCACTAACCTTATACAATAATACATGTTAAGTCCGGGGAAAATTGGCATTTCAAAGCATAACAGTGCCTTAAAAATAGTTTCTTATTTCACCATAAAAGTTTATATTAACTTATACTACATTGAATAAGTCAATAGTTGATATATTTGTTCTATATACAATGTTAGGTTTCGAGTTTTGATATATTTGTCCAATATAAAGTGTTAGGTTACAAAGAAAGCAATGGCCTCCGCTGGCGGAGCCAGGAATCTAGGTGCGCACGTCCTGTGTTATAGTCCTTTATATATATATATATATATATATATATATATATATATATACAGTATACACACGCACACATATACATGAATGAATGAATCAATCAATCAAACCAGACATCCTGTGTTCATTGCTGAACAAAGGCCTCCTTAGCATTCCATGATTCATACGACCGCGCCATCCTCTGCCACGTCACTCCTGGAAACTTCTCGATCTCGTCTCTCCACCTTCTGTCTGGTCTCCCACTTCCATGCTTCCTATCTCGCGGCGTCCACTCAGTAACACACTTGTTCCATCGCACATCATTGGTTCGCACCAACTTACCCTCCCAATTCCACTTCCTCTCTTGTACTGCTTCCACAATAGCTCTCGCTCTAGTCTGCTCTTTCACCCAACTTGCTCTCTTTCGGTCTCTCAGCGTTATTCCCATCATTGATCTCTCCATTCTCCTCTATGCAGTCCTTAGTTTTGTTTCTATCTCCTTCGTCAGTTTCCAAGTATCACACCCATCGATTAAGTTTCAAACATAGAGGTAGAGAGCCTCTCAGGATTTTATTATACTTACCAAACACTTTCCAACCAATTGTAATGCGTCTTTTTATTTCATTATCATGATCTTTCGTCACTTTCACCATATGGTCTAAATGATTATACTCTTCAACTTCAAGAGTCTCACCATCGATTATAATCTCTTTATTTTGAACTTTCGTGTTGAACATTACTTTGGTTTTACTTTTATTCATATTTAAACCTACTTTGAGACTTTCCTTGTTTAGATCACTCAGCATATCTTGGAAGCCTTCTGCTTTTTCTGAAATAAAAATAATGTCATTCGCAAATCTTAGGTGGTTCAAATACCATAATTGGTATGTAATTTTCTGATTCTATTTCTGATACCAGTTATGGGTAGGAACAGCAAACGGATGAGATATGTGGCTGACGAATGGAAATGGTATGGTATATAAAATTCCGTGTAAAAGTTGCCCTTCAGCATACTATGGAGAATCTGGTCGAGGACTTACAAAAAGGTTAATTGAACATAAAAATTATGTAAAAGCACACTGGACAACTAATTCCATTGATAGGCAAATTGAAGAATAAGATCATCTCTTTGACTGGAATAATGTGGTTGTTCTTAAAGGTTATACAAAAAGATCGAGAAAAACAGTTGAAGTTGCTTATATTAATATCAAAACATAAATGATGTAGAAGGTTTCGTATGCCTGGCAAAACCTACCAGTCTTATAACTTTAGAAAATAATAAAACTTGTGCATTAAGTTCTCCCAGGTCGCCCTTGAGATGAAGGCAGCGTGTGTATATTTTGTGTGATTGTGATCAAAGGTTGTAAGCTTTGATAAAGACACTGTGAGGTTATGACGTCAGCAATAAATACTACTATTTCCTCATTTCTTTCTCCACCATCACTCAAAAAAATATGAAATATATATATATATATATATATATATATATATATATATATATATATATATATATAATGTCAGCAAGAAACTCGTGAATGCAGAATATATATATATATATATATATATATATATATATTATATATATGTATATATATATATATATATATATATATATATATATATATATATATTCTGCATTCACGAGTTTCTTGCTGACATGTTAAACTTTTCTAATACTTGAACGTTGAATGTCGTTGAGTTGTCTTATTGTGTCCAAACTTCATTTGGAATGAATGTAAAGACAATACTAACTTCTTAATTTTGCTAGTAGAGCTTTCGCCTAACTTTAGGCATCTTCAGTACAAATTGAATACAAATAGTAAAGGTGACAATATATACATAGAACATATGGAACATTAGGAGAGACGGGAAATAACACAGTCACTAGGAGAGATGGGAAATCGGACAGTCACTAGGAGAGACGGGAAATCAACAGTCACTAGGAGAGAGGGGAAATCGGACAGTCACTCAGAAGACAGGATCTGATGTTCCGCCCACTGGGTCAACGGTGAAGGTCCGACATGAGGGTTTCAAGCTCTATCCGCTTTTGGAATGGGCGAGGGCTAGAAAGAACATGACAGTTAATACCAAAATTTAAAAGTTCCTTTTGGTCTTCGGAAAGGGTTTTCTTCGTAAGGTTGACGAACCCAGGGGTAGCGATGGGGATCCTAAGGTGACCACCGTTGAGTCTCACGAGTTTGTGTTGGGTCCGGTTGGTTGTAATTCTAGTGTGGTGGTCTAGTTCCTCTTGAAGGAGGGCCTCGACGCGAAAGCGGAGGTCTTGGGGAATCACTAATGAGGTCCAAAAAAGCCATTGTTGATTTAAGGAGGCTTGCAATTTCTTGACTTCTTCTTGCTTATTTTGGAGTTGCCTCTCGACCAGCTTCTTGCTTGGCCTTCGAGCCAAAAATTTCATAAATCAATCAAATCGACCAGCTTCTTGCGATACTGTCTGGTCTCGGGGTCATTTTGGGCTACTTCATCGTGAATTTTGATATTACAATAGTAGGGTAGCAGGTCCTCTTTCAGGCAGATATGATTAAACTTTGCAGCAGCTTCTGCATTCACGAGTTTCTTGCTGACATGTTCAACTTTTCTAATACTTGAACGTTGAATATCGTTGAGTTGTCTTATTATGTGTCCAAACTTCATTTGGAATGAATGTAAAGACAATACTAACTTCTTAATTTTACTAGTAGAGCTTTCGCCTAACTTTAGGCATCTTCAGTACAAATTGAATACAAATAGTAAAGGTGACAATATATACAAAGAACATATGGAACATTAGGAGAGACGGGAAATCGGACAGTCACTAGGAGAGACGGGAAATCGGACAGTCACTCAGGAGAGGACCTGCTACCCTACTATTGTAATATATATATATATATATATATATATATATATATATATATGTATATATATATATATATATATATATATGTGTGTGTGTGTGTGTGTGTGTGTGTGTGTGTTTCACCTTGGTCTTTGAATCATGTGTTGGACCCGTGATCGACAGCTATTTCCCTCCAGGAAGAGAGCTCAGAGCTCGTATAACCGATTTATGAGTAATACTATGAACTTACACGCACACACACTCCCAATTCCCCGCCCACGAGAGTTGGAGTAACGACTCGAAGCGCAGCGATACTGACATAATTTCAGTCCTGGGCAGGATTCGAACCCAGTATCGCCGAACTGACAGTCTGGGACTCTACCAACAGCGCCACCGATTTGTGTAAACAACTGAACTTCGACCGTGACAGGACTCAAACCTGCAATCTTCGGATCCGAAGTCCGACGCCTTATCCATTAGGCCACACGGTCACTCTTACTTAAAGCTTTCCAATCAATTGTAATGCGCCTTTTTATTTCATTATCATGATCTTTCGTCACTTTCACCATCTGGCCTAAACAATTATACTCTTCAACTTCTTCAAGACTCTCACCATCGATTATAATCCCTTTATTTTGAACTTTCGTGTTGAACATTACTTTGGTTTTACTTTTATTCATATTTAAACCTACGTGTATACGTGTGTGTGTTTGTGTCTTCATGCGTGTCTTTCATATTAATATATGAAAGTTTAAACACACAAGTGTTGCGCGACTGACTATACACATGTACATATACATATACAAATATATACATACTTATACAAATATGTATAAAGATACATATACGTACTGGAATATATATACATATATATATATATATATATATATGTATATATACACATATATATACATATATATGTATATACGTATGCATATACATATTCATGTACATATCTATTTACATACAAATACACATATATACAAAATACATCAGCCTTCTCTCTTCTACTGAGATACCATCAGGAAGACCAACATGTTATCAAGAGTAAATAAACAAAGAAAAAAAAGGTCTAAAAATGTCGTGAAATGGCTGGCTTACTACCTGTCCCACTCACCCAGCCACCTCTTATTCCTTTCTATCCGCACCATCACAGGCTCAGACAACTTCATCCTAACTTGGATTAACTCGATCCAGGCCAAAACCCCAAGTCAAGGATGATTTCCCCTCAAAAATCTCTCCCTTCTTTTGTGAAGGTGACCCCTCCACATTCCCCCCAATATATTCCCCCCCCCCTCTCCTCTCATCCTCCCTTTCCTCCCCTCCTTCTCCCGACCTGGAGATAGCGTGTTTAAAAGAAATATTTGTCGTGTGAGTATTTTAAGATTTATTCATAATTTTTCCCCTCACACTTGATAAAAAAATCTATATTAATTAGAAAAATGTAACATGGATCTGGAATATAAACTTAGATGAGATAATATCTACTTAATGCAGCAAAATAATACATTAAAAAAAGAGGAAATAAAGAATAATATATTTCTCAGTCCTTTTGTAAATGTATACTAACCAGCATGTCGAGGGTTCCTTAAGGTCCAAAAGCTTTAGAGTTTCAACTTGAAGACCTTAATATTTGAGGGTTTAAGGTTTAAGAGCTTAATATTTTCGAGTTTAAGTTATAAGAGTTTGAGATTCAAGAGTTTAAGGTTTAATATTTTAAAGTTAACGAATTCAGGAGTTTAATGTTAAAGAGTTTAAGGATTTAAGGCTGAAGGGTTTGAGATTGAGGAGATTGAGGTTGACGAGTTTAATGTTGAAGAGTTTAAGATTTAAGAGCTTATACTACATGAGGGTACAGGTGGTAAACTCCCCTTCCCACCCACCTAGTGAAGAGCCTCCTGGGGAAGCCTAGGTAGTCCCCCCCCCCTCCTCTTTAGGGGAAGAAGACCCACTGACGTAGACCATCACATCAAACTATTTTGGACAGTTCTCCAGTCCAAAAGTTCGTCCCCAAATTTAAAGTGTTCCCATCCGCTAAAAGATGGCGCCATCTGACATCGACTCAATTATGAAACAGTTGACAGCAATATCCATCTATCAAAAAAAAAAAAAAAACCACCAACAAAAAGAATATCGGCGAACATTAGATCCAGACTGGAACTAAACCTTCCTAGCCCTCTCAGGGACATCTTTCAGCTGAATGAAATGGCCAGGCGCCTCCTTTGCTGATCTCCGGGCTCTGCTGAATTGTTCCTGGGGGCGCCCACGTCTTGTTCCTTGTCTGGATCCGGAAACTCAATTAGAATAAACCACCACCCTCTCTCACTTACCCCTCATCCCCCCTTTCCTCCCCCCCTCTCTCTCTCTCTCTTCCTCCCCTCCCCGTATTCTCTCTCCTTCCTTCCCCTCTTATTCTCTCTTCCTCCCATTCCCCCCTCTCTTTTCTTTCTTCTATCCCTCTCTCTCTCTCTCTCTCCCCCGCCTCTGTCTCTCTGTATGTATGCCTGTCTGTGTCTGCCTGCCTGCTTGTCTTTCTACCCGCCTGTCTATATATCTGTCTACCTCTCTCTCTCTTTCTCTCTCTCTCTCTCTCTCTCTCTCACTCACTCTGTGTGTGTGTGTGTGTTTCTTCTCCCAGCTATTGGTAGAAATATTTGCTTGTCCATTAGTTACTCACCTATGACAAGCCATTCTTTTGACCTGACCTGACCTGACCTGACCTTATCTAATCTGAGTTTACTTTAACTTGATATAACACTGATCTGATTCCGAACTGACCTAGCCTTGGCCTTGATCTGATCCGTTCTTAGCCTGACCTCTGACCTGGCCTGTTGTTGATATCAAAATCGCCCAGAGAAAGAAGAAACCAGGATTTTTTAAAATAGACAAGACGGAGTAGAACAAGAGATGAATTCTCAACCTTGTTTTTTTTTCTTTAAGATTTCATTGTATGATGAATCCGAGTGTAAGTCAATCAACTCCAGGCTCCAAGACGAAGCCGGACCCAACATAACCTTCTCATTTATTTGTAAGTATACACGCGAAGGCTTATATTCTCATGTACACATGTATACACACACAAACGCGCACACGAACGCACACGTACGGACATACACACACGTACACACACACATACGCACACGTGTGCACACAGAAATGCACGCCCGTACGCACACACAAACACGTACGCGCACACACACACACACACACACACACACACACACACACACACACACACACACACACACACACACACACACACACACACACACACACACACACACACACACACACACACACACACACACACAATCACACACAAACAAGTACACGTACACAGTCACAAAAAAAAAACACAAACAACTATAAGGCAAGAAAAACACGAGCATAAAAACAAACACAAAGATAAACAAACTTAAATCACCGTCATGGAAACACGAACGTAAACATCAAACACAAACGCGCGCGCCCCTGAAATGTACACAAGCAAAAGACGCGCCTTCCTTTGAGAACAAACACTCAAACATTCAAACCCATCAGTGTTCATCTTTCTTCTTTCTCTTCCTTTCGCAACACAGAAGTAAACATTCCGCTCTCAAGCAGATGCGCTCCATCTGTATGTAAATAATCTATAATTCCAGTATCCAGCAGATGCGCATCCTGTGTCGGTAAAAAATGCATAAATATATAAATCTTGTCTATGGTAAATGCGCTCCCTATGTCGGTAAGTAACGTGTAAATGCAGTATTCCAATATCTAAAATATGCGTGCCATATATCTGTAAAAGAAAACGTAAATTCATATTTCTAGTACCTATCAAATGCGCTCCCTATTCTGGTAAATAATCCCGAAATACTTAATACCACTCTCTGGCAGATGCGCTATGCCAGTAAATAATGCGTAAAATAACAATTTCGCTCTCTAGCAGATGCGCTCCATCTGTCGGTAAGTAACGCTTAAACATATTTTGACAGGTGCAAGAAAAAATACAACAAACTGCTCTTTGGGGGGGGGGGGATAATTTCAAATCAATAAATTCATCAATTCGACACTGATTCTGATTGAAGAAAGCAAACGAAGTAAGAGAGGGGTCCGCAAATAGCGGACACAAATCCGGACTTTATCCGCAGCTAACAATCACGAACCCTGAGTATGCTCCGCAAACAACTAACTAGAGTCCCGATAATGATCTGCAAACTACAGACAGCCTTAGGCTCCGCAAACAACGGGAACGATGCCTGACTATGATCCGCAAATAGCGGACACGAGCCCTGATTTTGATCCGCAAACAACGGCCACGAGCCCTGCTTTTGATCCGCAAACAACGGGCACGATCCTAGTCTCAGGTTCACAAGCAGCGAACACGGAGGAGGGGGAGGAGGAGGGATGGAGGAGGAGGGATGGAGGAGGGATGGAGGAGGAGGAGGAGGAGGAGGAGGGATGGAGGAGGAGGAGGAGGGATGGAGGAGGAGGAGGAGGGATGAGGAGGAGGGATGGAGGAGGAGGGATGGAGGAGGAGGAGGAGGGATGGAGGAGGAGGAGGAGGAGGAGGGATGGAGGAGGAGGAGGAGGGATGGAGGAGGAGGAGGAGGGATGGAGGAGGAGGAGGAGGAGGAGGGATGGAGGAGGAGGAGGAGGAGGGATGGAGGAGGAGGAGGAGGAGTGATGGAGGAGGAGGAGGACGGGGAGGAGAAGAGTGATAGAGGGAGGAAAGAGGGAGGAAAGAGGGAGGAGGATGAGGAGGAGGAGGACGGGGAGAAGAAATTGATAGAGGGAGGAGGAGAGTGATAGAGGGAGGAGGAGAGTGATGGAGGGAGGAGGAGAGTGATAGAGGGAGGAGGAGAGTGATGGAGGGAGGAGGAGAGTGATAGAGGGAGGAGGAGAGTGATGGAGGGAGGAAAGTGGAAGGAGGAGGAGGAGGAGGAGGGGGAGAGGTGAATGGTCCGTTGCGATGCTGAAGTTGGGTTGACAGGCGGCCACCTGGACGGGAGAGGGTGACAGGCTCAGGAACTTGTCAGCAAGGGGGAATAGGGGTGATAGGGACGGGAGGGAAAGAAGAGGGGAGAAGGGGAATAGGGGGAAGAGAGGGATAGAGTGAGAGGGGGGAAAGAAGAGGGGAGAAGGGGAATAGGGCGAAGAGAGGGATAGAGTGAGAGGGGGAAAAGTGGAGCGGTAGAGAGGTGAGTGGAAATGTAGTGAGAGTTGGGAAAGAGAGGGTTGGGAAAGAGAGAGGTGGGAAAGAGTGAGAGTTGGGAAAGAGAGAGGTGGGAAAGAGTGAGAGTTGGGAAAGAGAGAGGTGGGAAAGAGTGAGACTGGGTAAGAGAGAGGTGGGAAAGAGTGAGACTGGGAAAGAGTGAGACTGGGAAAGAGTGAGACTGGGAAGGAGTGAGACTGGGAAAGAGTGAGACTGGGAAAGAGTGAGACTGGGAAAGAGTGAGACTGGGAAAAAGTGAGACTGGGAAAGAGTGAGACTATGAAAGAGTGAGACTGGGAAAGAGTGAGACTGGGAAAGAGTGAGACTGGGAAAGAGTGAGACTGGGAAAGAGTGAGACTGGGAAAGAGTGAGATTGGGAAAGAGTGAGACTGGGAAAGAGTGAGGGGGAGAAAAAATGAGTGCTTGAGATAGGGGGACAAGAGTGGAGGGGTAATGAAGTGAGAGAGAAAGAGAGAAAGAAGGGGAATAGAGTGAGGGGAAAAGAAGGGGGATAGAGGGAGAGAGTGAAAGAAGAAAAATGGTATAGTGTGAGAGGAGGGGAAAAGGGGAAGAAGGGAAAGAAAAAGGAACAGAGTGAGAGGGAGGAACAGAGTGAGAGGGAGGAAAGAGTGAGAGGGAGGAAAGAGTGAGAGGGAGGAAAGAGTGATAGGGAGGGAAGAGGGGAATGGGAAAGAGTGAGTAGTTGGGAAATAAAGTGAGAGGGGGCAAAGACAGGATGAATGAAGAATAGAAAGGGGAAGAGAAAAGAAGGAAAGAAGAGTGGGAGAAAAGGTAAAGGGAGATACAATATGGAGGAAAGGGAAGGTGTTATGGGGAGGAAAGGTGGGTAGAGGAAAGGTGGGTAGAGGAAAGGTGGGGAGAGGGAGGGAGAGAGAGGGAGGGGGAGAGAGAGGGAGGGGGAGAGAGAGGGAGGGGAAGAGAGAGGGAGGGAGAGGGAGAGAGGGAGGGGGAGAGAGAGGGAGGGGAGGGGGAGAGAGGGAGGGGAGAGAGAGGGAGGGGGAGAGAGGGAGGGGGAGAGAGGGAGGGGGAGAGAGGAAGGGGGGAGAGAGGGAGGGGGAGAGAGGAAGGGGGGAGAGAGGGAGGGGGGAGAGAGGAAGGGGAGAGAGAGAGGGAGGAGAGAGAGGGAGGGGGAGAGAGAGGGAGGGGGAGAGAGAGGGAGGGGAGAGAGGGAGGGGAGAGAGGGAGGGGAGAGAGGGAGGGGAAATAAGGGAGGGGAAATGAGGGAGGGGAAAAGAGGGAGGGGAAAAGAGGGAGGGGGAAAAGAGGGAGGGGGAAAAGAGGGAGGGGGAAAAGAGGGAGGGGGAAAAGAGGGAGGGGAGAATAGAGGGAGGGGAGGGGGAAAAGAGGGAGGGGAGGGGGAAAAGAGGGAGGGGAGGGGGGAAAGAGGGAGGGGGAAAAGAGGGAGGGGGAAAAGAGGGAGGGGGAAAAGAGGGAGGGGAAAAGAGGGAGGGGGAGAGTGAAAAAGGGAGAGGGAGGGGAAAAGAGGAAGGGGGAGAGGGAAAAAGGGAGGAGAGAGGGAAAAAGGGAGGAGAGAGGGAAAAAGGGAGGAGAGAGGGAAAAAGGGAGGAGAGAGGGAAAAAGGGAGAGGGAGGGGGAGAAAGGGAGGGGGAGAAAGGGAAGGGGAGAGAGGGAAGGGGAGAGAGGGAGGGGGAGAGGAAGAGGGAAAAAGGGAGGGGGAGAGGAAGAGGGAAAAAGGGAGGGGGAGAGGAAGAGGGAAAAAGGGAGGGGGAGAGGAGAGAAAGGGAGGGGGAGAGGAGAGAAAGGGAGGGGGAGAGGAGAGAAAGGGAGGGGGAGAGGAGAGAAAGGGAGGGGGAGAGGAGAGAAAGGGAGGGGGAGAGGAGAGAAAGGGAGGGGGAGAGGGAGAGGGAAAAAGGGAGGGGGATGAGGGAGAGGGAAAAAAAGGGAGGGGGAGAGGGAAAACGGGGTGGGGGAGAGGGAAAAAGGGGGAGAGGGAAAAAGAGAGAGGGGGAGAGGGAAAAGGGGAGGGGGAGAGGGAAAAGGGAGGGGGAGAGGGAAAAAGGGAGGGGGAGAGGGAAAAAGGGAGGGGGAGAGGGAAAAAGGGAGGGGGAGAGGGAAAAAGGGAGGGGGAGAGGGAAAAAGGGAGGGGGAGAGGGAAAAAGGGAGGGGGAGAGGGAAAAAGGGAGGGGGAGAGGGAAAAAGGGAGGGGGAGAGGGAAAAAGGGAGGGGGAGAGAGGGAAAAAGGGAGAGGGAGAGGGAAAAAGGGAGGGGGAGAGGGAGAGGGAAAAAGGGAGAGGGAGAGGGAAAAAGGGAGAGGGAGAGGGAAAAAGGGAGGGGGAGAGGGAAAAAGGGAGGGGGAGAGGGAAAAAGGGAGGGGGAGAGGGAAAAAGGGAGGGGGAGAGGGAAAAAGGTAGGGGGAGAGGGAAAAAGGTAGGGGGAGAGGGAAAAAGGTAGGGGGAGAGGGAAAAAGGTAGGGGGAGAGGGAAAAAGGTAGGGGGAGAGGGAAAAAGGTAGGGGGAGAGGGAAAAAGGTAGGGGGAGACGGAAAAAGGGAGGGGGAGTAGGGGAGAGGGAGGGGGAAAAAGGGAGGGGGAGAGGGAGGGGGAAAAAGGGAGGGGGAGAGGGAGGGGGAAAAGGGAGGGGGAGAGGGAGGGGGAAAAAGGGAGGGGGAGAGGGAAAAAGGGAGGGGGAGAGGGAAAAAGGGATGGGGAGAGGGAAAAAGGGATGGGGAGAGGGAAAAAGGGAGGGGGAAGGGAGAGGGAAAAGGGAGAGGGAGAGGGAAAAAGGGAGAGGGAGAGGGAAAAAGGGAGAGGGAGAGGGAAAAAGGGAGAGGGAAAAAGGGAGAGGGAAAAAGGGAGAGGGAAAAAGGGAGGGGAGAGGGAAAAAGGGAGGGGAGAGGGAAAAAGGGAGAGGGAGATGGAAAAAGGGAAGGGAGATGGAAAAAGGGAAGGGAGAGGGAGAGGGAAAAAGAGAGAGGGAGAGGGAAAAAGAGAGAGGGAGAGGGAAAAAGAGAGGGGGAGAGGGAAAAGGGGAGAGGGAGAGGGAAAAAGGGAGAGGGAAAAAAGGAGTGTGAAAAAGGGAGAGTGAAGAAAAAGGGAGAGTGAAAAAGGGAGAGGGAAAAAGGGAGGGGGAGGGGGAGAGGGAAAAAGGGAGAGGGAGAGGGAAAAAAGGAGGGGGAGAGGGAGAGGGAAAAGGGGAGGGGGAGAGGGAAAAGGGGAGGGGGAGAGGGAAAAGGGGGGAGAGGGAAAAAGGGAGGGGGAGAGGGGAAAGGGGGAGAGAGGGAACAAGGGGGGAGGAGAGGGAAAAAGGGGGGAGGGGAAAAAGGGGGGAGGGGAAAAGGGGGGAGAGTGGAAAAGGGGGAGGGGAAAAGGGGGAGGGGAAAAGAAGGGAGAGGGGAAAAGGGGGGAGAGGGGAAAAGGGGGGAGAGGGGAAAAGGGGGAGGAGAGGGGAAAAGGGGGAGGAGAGGGGAAAAGGGGGAGGAGAGGGGAAAAGGGGGAGGAGAGGGGAAAAGGGGGAGGAGAGGGGAAAGGGGGAGGAGAGGGGGAAAGGGGAGGAGAGGGGAAAGGGGGGAGGAGAGGGAAAAAGGGGGGAGGAGAGGGAAAAAGGGGGGAGGAGAGGGAAAAAGGGGGGAGGAGAGGGAAAAAAGGGGGAGGAGAGGGAAAAATGGAGGAGGAGAGGGAAAAAGGGGGGAGGAGAGGGGAAAAGGGGGGGAGGAGAGGCGAGGGGAAAAGGGGGGAGGAGAGGGGAAACGGGGGGGGGGAGAGGGAAAAGGGGGGAGGAGAGGGGAAAAGGGGGGAGGAGAGGGGAAAAGGGGGGAGGAGAGGGGAAAAGGGGGGAGGAGAGGGGAAAAGGGGGGAGGAGAGGGGAAAAGGGGGGAGGAGAGGGGAAAAGGGGGGAGGAGAGGGGAAAAGGGGGGAGGAGAGGGGAAAAGGGAGGAGAGGGGAAAAGGGGGGAGAGGGGAAAAGGGGGGAGGAGAGGGGAAAAGGGGGGAGGAGAGGGGAAAAGGGGGGAGGAGAGGGGAAAAGGGGGGAGGAGAGGGGAAAAGGGGGGAGGAGAGGGGAAAAGGGGGGACGAGAGGGGAAAAGGGGGGAGGAGAGGGAGAGGGAGAGGGAAAAAGGGAGGGGGAGGGAGAGGGAGAGGGAAAAAGGGAGGGAGAGGGAGAGGGAAAAAGGGAGGGGGAGGGAGAGGGAAAAAGGGAGGGGGAGGGAGAGGGAGAGGGAAAAAGGGAGGGGGAGGGAGAGGGAGAGGGAAAAAGGGAGGGGAGGGGGAGAGTGAAAAAGGGAGGGGAGGGGGAGAGTGAAAAAGGGAGGGGAGAGTGAAAAAGGGAGGGGAGAGTGAAAAAGGGAGGGGAGAGGGAAAAATGAGGGGGAGAGGGAAAAATGAGGGGGAGAGGAAAAAATGAGGGGGAGAGGGAAAAATGAGGGGGAGAGGGAAAAATGAGGGGGAGAGGAAAAAATGAGGGGGAGAGGGAAAAATGAGGGGGAGAGGAAAAAATGAGGGGGAGAGGAAAAAATGAGTGGGAGAGGGAAAAATGAGGGGAGAGGGAAAATGAGGGGGAGAGGGAAAATGAGGGGGAGAGGGAAAAATGAGGGGGAGAGGGAAAAATGAGGGGGGTGGGAATGAGGGGGAGAGG
The DNA here is from genome assembly GCF_046742065.1 of Oratosquilla oratoria. Classification (NCBI taxonomy): domain Eukaryota; kingdom Metazoa; phylum Arthropoda; class Malacostraca; order Stomatopoda; family Squillidae; genus Oratosquilla; species Oratosquilla oratoria. Next base: position 87,351,913 of record NC_134778.1, read on the forward strand.
GAAAAAAATGAGGGGGGGAGAGGGAAAAAATGAGGGGTGAGAGGGAAAAATGTAGGGGGAGAGGGAGAAAGGGAGGGGGAGAAAGGGAAGGGGAGAGAGGGAAGGGGAGAGAGGGAGGGGGAGAGGAAGAGGGAAAAAGGGAGGGGGAGAGGAAGAGGGAAAAAGGGAGGGGGAGAGGAAGAGGGAAAAAGGGAGGGGGAGAGGGAGATGGAAAAAGGGAGAGGGGAAAGAGGGAGAGGGGGAGAGGGAGAGGGAGAGAGGGAGAGGGAAAGAGGGAGAGGGAGAGAGGGAGAGGGAAAGAGGGAGAGGGAAAAGGGAGATGGAGAGGGAAAAGGGAGATGGAGAGGGAAAATGGAGAGGGAAAAGGGAGATGGAGAGGGAAAATGGAGAGGGAAAAAGGGAGGGGGAGAGGGAGAGGGGGAGAGGGAGAGGGAAAAAGGGAGAGGGAGAGGGAAAAAGGGAGAGGGAGAGGGAAAAAGAGAGAGGGAGAGGGAAAAAGAGGGGGGGAGGAGGGGGAGAGGGAAAAAAGGAGGGGGAGAGGGAGGAGGGGGGGAGAGGGAAACCGGGAGGGGGAGAGGGAGAGGGAAAAAGGGAGGGGAAGGGAAGAGAGGGGGAGAGGAAGAGAGGGAAAAAGGGAGGGGGAGAGGAAGAGGGAAAAGAGAGGGGAAAGGAGAGGAAAAAGGGGAGGGGGAGAGGGAAGGAAAGGGAGGGGGGAGAGGGAAAAGGAGAGGAGGGGGGAGAGGGAAAAAAGGGAGGGGGGAGAGAGGAAAAAGGGAGGGGGGACGAGGGAAAAAGGGAGGGGGAGAAAGGGAACTAGGGAGGTGGGAGAGGGAAGGGGGAAAAGGGAGAGGGAGAGGGAGAGGGAGGGGGGGGAGAGAGGGGGGGGGGGGGAGAGGGGGAGGGAGGGGGAGGGGGAGGGAGAGGGAGAGGGAACAAGGGAGGGGGAGGGAGAGGGAAAAGGGGGGGGAGAGGGAAAAAGGGAGGGGGGGAGGGGAGGGGGAGAGGGAGGGGGAGGGGGAGAGGGAAAGGGGAGGGAGGGGGAGAGGGAGGGGAAAAGGGAGGGGGAGAGGAGGGGGAAGAGGGGGAGGGAGAGGGAGGGAGGGGAGAGGAGAGGAGGGAGGGGGGAGGGAGAGGGAAAAAGGGGGAGGGGGGGGGAGAGGGGAAGGGAGGGGGTGAGGAGAGGAAAAAGGGAGGGGGAGAGGGAGGGGGGGAGGGGAGAGGGAGAGGAAAAAGGGGGGGAGAGGGAGAGGGAGGAGGGGGAGGGAGAGGGAAAAAGGGAGGGGGAGAGGGAGAGGGAAAAAGGGAGGGGGAGAGGGAGAGGGAAAAAGGGAGGGGGAGAGGGAGAGGGAAAAAGGGAGGGGGAGAGGGAGAGGGAAAAAGGGAGGGGGAGAGGGAGAGGGAAAAAGGGAGGGGGAGAGGGAGGGGGAGGGGGAGAGGAAGAGGGAAAAAGGGATGGGGAGAGGGAGAGGGAAAAAGGGAGGGGGAGAGGGAGAGGAAAAAGGGGAGGAGGGAGAGGGGGGGAGGGAGGGGAGGGAGAGGGAGGGAGGGGACGGGAGAGGAAAAAGGAGGGGGAGGAAAGAGGGGGGGGGGAGGGGGGGGGGGGAGAGGGAAAAGGGAGGGGGGAGGGAGGGGGAGGGAGAGAGGAAGAGGGGGGGGGAGGGGAGAGGGGAGAGGAGAGGAGGGGGGGAGTGGAGAGGAGGAGGGGAAAAGGGGGGGAGGGGAGGAGAGAGGGAAAAAGGAGGGAGGAGGTGAGGGGGGAGGGGAGAGGGGGGGGAGAGGGGGAGGGGGAGAGGGAGAGGGGAGGGGGAGGGAGGGAGGGGAGAGAGGGGGAGAGGGGGGAGAGAGGTGAGGGGGAGAGGAGAGGGAAAAAGGGAGGGGGGAGAGGAAGAGGGTGGGAGGGGGAGGGAGGGAGGAGATTGGAGGGGAGGAGGGAGGGGGGAGGGGAGGGGGGAGGGGGGAGAGGGAGAGAGGGAGGGAGAGGGGGAGGGAGGGGGAAGGGAGGGGGAGGGAGGGAGGGGGAGAGGGAGGGGAGGAAGGGAGGGGGGGGGGAGGGGGAGGAGGGGAGGGGGGGAGGGAGGGGGGAGGAGAGGGGGGAGGGGGAGAGGAGAGGGGGGAGAGGAGGGGGAGAGGAAGAGGGAAAAGGGAGGGGGAGAGGAAGGGGAGGGGAGGGGAGAGGAAGAGGGGGGAGGGGGAGGAGAGGAAGAGGGAGGAGGGGGAGAGGACGAGGGGGGAGGGGGGGTAGAGGGAAAAAGGGGGGGGGAGAGGGGGTGAAGGGAGAGGGGGGGGGAGGGGAGAGGGGGGGGAAGAGGGGGAGGGAAAGAGGGGGGGGAGGAGAGGGAAAAGGGAGGGAGGGGAGGGGAGAGGGAGTGGAGAGGGAGAGGGAGGGGGAGGAGAGAGGGGGGAGGGGAGAGGAGAGGAGAGGGGGAGGGAGGGGGAGAGGAGAGGGAGAGGGAGGGGAGAGGAAGAGGGAAGAGGGGAGGGAGGAGAGGGGGAGGGAAAGAGGGGAGGAGAGGGGGAGGGAAAGAGGGGGGAAAGTGGGGGGGAAAGAGGGGAGGAGAGGGGAGGGAGAGGGAAAGAGGGGAGGAGAGGGAGAGGGACAGAGGGGAGGAGAGGTGGAGGGAAAGAGGGGAGGAGAGAGGGAGGGGAGGGGAGGGGAAAGAGGGGGGGAAGGGGGAGGGGAGAGAAAAGAGGGGAGAGAGGGGGGGGAGAGAGGAGGGGAGAGAGGGGAGGGGGAGAGAGGGGAGGAGAGAGGAGGAGACGGGGGAGGAGAGAGGGGGAGAGAGGGGGGGGAAAGAGGGAGAGGGAAGAGAGGGAGGGGGGGGAAGGGGGAGGGGGAGGGGGGAGAGAGGGGAGGGGAGAGAGGAAGGAGAGAGAGGGAGGGGAGGGAGGGAGGGGAGGGAGGGAGGAGAGGGAGGGGGGGAGGGGGGAAGGGGAGAGAGAGGAGGGGGGGAGAGAGAGGGAGGGGGGTGAGGAGAGGGAGGGGAGAGGAGAGGGAGAGGGGGAGAGAGGGGAGAGAGGGAGGGGGAGAGGATGGAGGGGAGGGAGAGGGTGGGGGAGAAAGGGAAGGGGGAGGAGAGAGGGAAGGGAGAGGAGAGAGGAGGGGGAGAGAGAAAGGGAAGGGGAGAGAGGGAAGGGGAGGAGAGGAGGCGGGGGGGGGGGAAGCAGGGAAGGGGAGAGAGGGAGGGGGGGAAGAAGGAGGGGGAGGGGAGGGGGAGAGAGAAGGGATGGGGAGAGGGAGGGGAGAGAGGGAAGGGGGGAGAGAAAGGGAAGGGGAGAGGGGGGGGAGAAGAGGCGGGGGAGAAAGGGGAAGGGGGTAGAGAGAGGGAAGGGGAGAGGGAGGAGAGGGAGGGGGAAGAACTGGGGAGGGGGGAGAGAGGAAGAAGAGAGGGAAGGGGGTGAAGGGAGGGGGAGAGAGGGAGGGGAGAGGGGAGAAGGAGGGGGTGGGAGGGGAAGGGGAGAGAGGGAAGGGGGGGAGAGGGAGGGGGGAGAGAGAGGAGGGAAGGGAGAGGAGGGGAGGGGGGAGAGAGGAAGGGGATAGAGAGAGGGAGGAGAGAGGGAAGGGGGGGGCGGGGGAGAGGGAGGGGAGGGGGAAAGGGGGGAAAGGGGGAGGAGGGGAGAGAGAGGGTGGGAAGGGGAGAGAGGATGGGAGAGAGGGAAGGGAGAGAGGGAGGGAAGAGGGGACGAGAGTGGGAGGGGGGAGGGGGAGAGAGGGAGGGGGAGAGAGGGAGGGGGAGAGAGGGAAGGGGAGAGAGGGAGGGAAAGGTGAACGAGAAGGCAGCATTATACCCTAAGTGGTGGAGGCGAGAGCACTTTTGTGTGCTCAGAACAAAATTGTTCAAACCACAACTTTAAAAATAATTTCGTCGTCAAGCAGTAGATCAGGTGAGTGTGATAAGTTTCGTATGCTTAAAAAATGGTATAAATGTAAATCTATTTGATTTTTTTTGCGAGGTCTTATTTTTGCGATATCTTATTTTCATAATATTTTATTTTCATGGTATTTTAGTATAGTGATATTCCATTTCCACGATATTTTATCTTAGTGATATTCTATTTTTGCGAAGTTCTGTTTTCCTAATATTCTATTTTCGCGATATTCTATTTTCGCGAAATTCTAATTCAGTAACATTCTATTTTCGTGATGTTCTACATTTTATTTTTGTGATGTTCTATTTTCGGGATATTATTTCTACGATATTTCATTTTCGCGAAGTTATTTACATCGTTCTTAACCTTGTTAACATCTTGTAAAGATCGTTCAGCAAGAGTCGTAACGAGATCTCTGAAGTCAGTGAAATACTGGAACGACATATAAGAAAGCAAAAGTAATTATTTGAGTTTAAAATGCAGTCATTCTTGACAGAGTTTACAAAAACACGACTAAATGTGCTAGATGTTTTCGGCCTCAACTTCAACTCCGGCACAAAAAAAAAAAAAAAAAAAAAAGGGATACCAAGTTTGTGTTAATTGAATCTTTGGTGTTTTCCGAAGACCACCTGCTGATGCAGAAGTGGCGACAGTGCCAACGTGTGAATAGTAGTTGCAGTATAAGTGGTAGTAATAGCAGTAAATAGTCGCTGTAAAAATTATAAATTGAAAATATAATAAATGAATGAATAAAAAGAATAAATGAATAAGCAAATAAAATAAATAGATAAATAGATAAATAAATAAATAAATAAAAGATGTTGAGGTATTCTTACAGGAGTCTTAGTCCGAGTTTATTCCTGACTAGTTTCGCAGAGAAGCATACCTACACGATATGGCAATAGAAAATTAATTATCAATTTTGCAAATTATAATACATCAACGTAATATACGATTTTCTTGGCGGAAATCGACAACAAAAAAGTTGCTAAAACCAATTTACTAACGAACGAAGTCGCGGCGGTTGAATGATATGCCGTGTTTGTTTTGATAGATTCCGAGGTCGAAGAAATGGAAGTATGATAAATTCGTCGACTCGACTCTAACCTAACCTAACCTAACCTAACCTAACCTAACCTAACCTAACCTAACCTAACCTAACCTAACCTAACCTAACCTAACCTAACCTAACCTAACCTAACCTAACCTAACCTAACCTAACCTAACCTAACCTAACCTAACCTAACCTAACCTACCTAACCTAACCTACGTAACCTAACCTAAATCTAGTAATTCGGTACCTCAAATTCTAAAGATCATCCGGGTCGTCGTCGTCACGGATGCTGACGGCCTGGTTATTATTATTACTCAGGCAATTACCAGACGACGGCAGAACCCCATGTTCTCTCAAAGTCCAAGAAAGACCTATTGTCTTTGTAACAGCGCTTATTAACGTCACCTGTAGTTGGAGAACACCCGGTCCACAACGTGAAAGCCATCGTCTAACTGACAGTGAATGACTGGACAGAGGACAGTATGGCGTCCGTACCGTAAACTAAAGGCTTCGTTCGCTAGTAGATCTGCTTGTGCCAGGATTTTTTGTTATTTATTTCCGCCAAGAAAACGGCATACTACGTTCATGTATTTTAATTTACAAAATTCATATTTAGTTTTATAATGATATATCGCGTATGCGTGCAAAACTAAAATAATACCCTCTTGGGTTTCCTATTCCCACACACGTCAAAAAATCAACTAACACAAAGAAATAAATGAAACACCAAGAAACTTGAAACTTGATCAATAAACAATAAAGCAATCAATATTGTTATCTATTATGTTTATAGTTTACCTATGTGATGATCGGTCCCATCCTCTTCACTTTTATTCCTCTTTTTCATTTTTTCAATGGACTTACAGAACCAGCCTCGAACAATGAATTGGTGCTCCTTCTTTCTCTCTCTCTCTCTCTGTTGTTCTTCCCTAACGACCCTCTAAAGTTTGTCAAAATCTGCATTAGTGTTATTCACTTGGTCCATGTTTAATCTCGAGTCGAGCACATCTCCATACTAAAGACTTGGCTTTCCGCCCACCTCTCTGTCACATCGGAAACACAGGGATTTTCTTCATAGTTCATGAATAAATTAACACTTTTGCTATCGCGACACTGTGCAATCTAGTCAGGAATTAGAATTGCATTCGCTAACGAAATGAAGGTATTAGATCACTGCGCAGAACGTCTCACTTGGGAAAATCAACTATTTGTCCCTTGAGGAGAAAGCGTCAAAACAAATGAAGTCTCAATACCGCAGCAAAAACGATTCGAATCAAGTAAGACTGGAAAGCGAATGTTGTTGTCGTTGACGCTGCCGAGCTTGATCGTTTGTTCCATAGATGTCGCCATTATCTAACTACAAATTATTAATGATTAATACTAAGTATTCTCTTGAACGTGGTGTAAGAGGAGAATAATATTTCAATATATGATAACAAACATTCCTTTATATATTCGATCTTCAAATGTCGCTGTCATGATAGCCTCTCTGCACTGTAAAGGGCTGACAATAGAACAATATTTTATTTTCACATTTCAACCTTGAAGTTTAAACTTCGTTACTATACAAAAAAAAAAAAAAAAAAAAAAAAATTAGTATCCACATATGTGTATATATCAAGGACTACTATTACACAGGACGTGCGCACCCAGATCCCTGGGTCCGCTAGCGGAGGCCATTGCTTTCTTTGTAACCTAACATTTTATATTGGACAAATATATCAAAACTAGAAACCTAACATTGTATATAGGACAAATATATCAACTATTGACTTATTCAATGCAATATAAGTTAATATAAACTTTTATAGTGAAATAAGAAACTATTTTTAAGGCACTGTTATGCTTTGAAATGCCAATTTTAGCCGGACTTAACAGGTATTATTGTATGAGGTTAGTGGACACCAGGGATGGAATGGGTGGGAATGATTTTATGCCTTTTTCTTTTTGGCTACCTCCCTGGTAAAGGGGAAAAAGCCTTGGTATATGTATGTATGTAAAAACTATGAAAATAGTTTTTTTTATTTAAATCATTTATTTGATTTAAATAGATTTTTTTTATAGATTTTAATATTGTGGGATTGCTATCTAATATATGATGTGATTGCTAAAAGACATTTTTAGCATATCAATATAAGGAGCAGTGTTATATAGACAAAGGACATGTTTGTAAAAATATAAGATTAAAAAAATAGAAAATAACAATATGAATAAGAAATATAAATAAATGGATAAGTACAAAAAAAAAAAAAAGGAAAAATAATACGAATGGCTTTACACTCAGAATTCTAAAGCCACACAGGTGGGAAGTCCCCATGGATATATCATTGCCTGGACAGGGGGAAGTGGGAAGAGGGAAGGGGAGACGTACAATAGTCCTTTTGGAAAGCGACAACTCTTGAGTATAAGAGGGACAGCCTACTAAGGGCGACTAGGTACTAAGGACAGGAGGAGGGGTGAGAGAGCTCCCAAAGGGACCAGCTACTAAGGACGGGTGGAGGTGGGGGTGGGGGATCCCCCTCCAAAGGTATCCATTTAGCAAGTTATGTACCTCAAAAGTGAATAAATTGGTGAATACCCGGTTTCTTCCCCTTGCCTCAACTCAGACCAGTATAATTTGACAGAATTATATGAACCTTTTAGCTTTAAGAGCATACGTGCGTTGGTGGTATAATCAGAGGTGCGCTGGTGTCGCGTTCGCTTTGTTATGGGTTCGAGCCCGCAACCATTCCTCTCTGATTCCCAGCGGTAACTTACCTGCCCCCCCCCCAACAATCCCCAAAGCACATAACAGGGCACAGGTGAAGGCTTCGGCCGCAGATACTCAGTGCCTCCTTGCGTAGGGTCTTCACCTTTGGGTGCACATCACCACGGATGAATGTCTACATGATACTTTGTGTGCATGTGTGTTCTTGCACTCGCGTAGTGTATATATATATATATATATATATATATATATATATATATATGTATATATATATATATATATATATATATATATACACATATATATATTTGTGTATGTGTGTGTGTACGTGTGTGTACGTATGTGTGTGATTCACCATGGTCTTGGATCACATGTTGAACTCGTGATCGACAGCTATTTTCCTCCCGGAAGAGAGCTCAGAGCTCGTATATGACCGATTTATGGGTAATACTGTGACGTTAGAGGCACACACACACACAACTCCCCGGCCACGATAGTTTGAGTAACGACCCGCAGCGTAGCGATACTGAAATTATTTCAGTCCTGGGCAGGATTCAAACCCGGACCGCCGTAGTGGCAGCCAGGAACTCTACCACTGCACCACGAGTTATATCTACCACTGCGCTACGAGTCGTGCGTGTATGTGTGCGTGTGTGAGTGTGTGGGTGTGGGTGTGGGTGTGCTTGTGTGTGTGTGTGTATGTGTGTGTGTGTGTGTGTGTGTGTGTGTGTGTGTGTGTGTGTGCTTGTGTGTATGTGTGTGTGTGTGTGTGTGTGTTTGTGCGTGTGTATGTGTCGCTGTGAAGAAATATATGAATATGTTTTTACTTGAACGAGGGGGAAGGCAAAGGAATATTTCAACTGTGGACCTTTTTCACATGAAATACATTTCCAAAGTTCGATGACAACACACGTCCTGTATATACTTCAAACAAAATATATTAATACAACTGTATGTAAATATGTATTTCTGGAATGACATATGGAAGATATAAGGATCTTCAATAATGTGTTCCCTCTAACCTCCCCTTCCCAATGACTTCCTCTTCCTCCTCTTCCTCCTACCTCCCTCCTCCTCCTCCTCCTCCTCAATCCTAAGCTTTCTCCTCCTTCTTCTTCAACCTCTCCTCCCTCAATCCCCTTCCTCCTCCACCCTCTTCCTCAACCCTAACCTCCCTCCTCCTCCTCCTCCTTCTCCCCCTCCTCCTTCCCCCTCCTCCCCCTGACCCCCTACACGCCCGTCCAATCCCTCCTACCACGCGAAACACGACAAAATGAACGTTCCATTAGTTTCAGAAACCCTTTGATCGACTGAGGCAAAGCGCTCAGCGATATCAAAGAGGAAAAGTATCAAATATGTTTTGATTTCTTCATTATGGGTCCTCTGGCTGAGTCGCAGCAGTTATTACGATGTGTTTCGAGTGAGATGCTCAGCAGGAAGTGCATCAAATCACATCACGCGAACTTGGAGGACCCTTCGTCAAATACATCGAAATGACATTACGTTTCGTTGTTACTCAAATGTTTGTGTGTGTTTAATAATCTCCCTCTCTCCCTCTCTTTCCTTTCCCCTTTCCCTTTCCTTTTCCCCCTTTCTCTTTCTCTTTCTCTATCTCTCTCTCCATCTGTCTCTCGCTGTCTTTCTCATTCTCTCTCTCTCTCTCTCTCTCTCTCTCTCTCTCTCTCTCTCTCTCTCTCTCTCTCTCTCTCTCTCTCTCTCTCTCTCTCTCTCTCTCTCTCTCCCTATCTATCTATCTATCTATCTATCTATCTATCTATCTATCTATCTATCTATCTATCTATCTATCTATCTGTCTATCTATTTTTTGTCTATCCATCTATGTGCTGTGGACAGCCCACCCACGCTCGGTAGGAAGTGTTTGATGAGACCTGCCGGCAGGTGCATTAAACATATCTCGATCAATTCATTCTGCCCGCCTTTAAACATTTTCATTCATGCGCAGTGAAAGAAGGATTGTAAATAAACAAAAATAAAAAATAATCTTAAACACAAACAAGCTGATGGAACATGAGAAACATGGTAATGGACGTAAGTGATGCATGTCAGCAGAGAGAGAGAGAGAGAGAGGGGCTGGGGAAGAGGGGGGTGAGTAGCCCAAACAAAGTGACGAGTGTAAGTAAAGTATGGGACATTAACACAATATGTGACTTAACAAGAGGCGCTCCATCGAGTGGGCACAAAACGACCAAAGTAAACAAAAATGGGAAATACAAACAACAAACGCGATCTGCCGGTAAAGCTCGACGCGCAATTATTTTTATTGTTTTGATTCAGCCAATCAAGTGAAACGCAGGATGGATACAAATGGCGATGAATGTGAAATGAACAGAGAGTTGTGTGTTTACAATGGCCGTGTTCAAAAGCCCTGCCCTATGGCGAAGAGCGACTGAAATGGCTTTGTCCTCAGACACAGAATAGATGTATTTGTGCGTGCGTGCGTGTGTGTGTGTGTGTGTGTATTTACCTAGTTGTATTTACCTAGTTGTATGTTACGGGAAGGGGAGCTATGCTCGTGGTGTCCCGTCTTCATATCTCATTTTATCTAAACTATTTTTAAATTCATGTATTGCTTTTGCACACACTACTTTCTCATCTAACTTGTTCCAACTGTCTACTACTCTGTGAGGAAAGCTGTTCTTTTTGAGATCTCTTCTATAGCTGTCTTTCTTGATTTTCTTTCCGTGTCCTCTTGTATTTCTATTATCCCATTTTATTAGATCCTCTCTATCAATAATTTCTATGCCTTTCATGATTCTGTAAATAGCTATCAAATCTCCTCTCTCTCTTCTTTGCTCTAATGTCTGTAGCTCAAGTTTTGCTAGTCTCTCTTCATATGATAGTTTTGAGAGTGTTGGTGCCAATTTTGTAATTGCTCTTTGTATTTTTTTTTTCATACATTTTTTTGTACTTGGTGACCACATCGTTGCTGCATATTCCAATCTTGGTCTTATCAGATTGATAAGTATTTTCTTCACCATTTCTTCATCCAGGTATGTAAATGGCACTTTTATTGTTCTTATTAAATTATAAGTTTCACCAAAAATCTTATTTATATGTTTCTCAGGTGACATATTATTCATAACAATGACTCCCAGGTCCTTCTCATTTTCAATTTTTTTTTATACTTTCTTCTCCCAATTTATATGATCCTGTTATTCTGTTTTTGCTTTTTCCAAATTCCATTATACTACACTTTTTAGTATTGAACTCCATCTCCTACTTCCTACTCCATTCCCAGACTTTACTTAGATCACTCTGTAGTTTTTCACAATCTTCTTCTGTGTTCACTTTTTTTAATAGTTTTGCATCATCTGCAAAGAAGCTCATACAACTTTCAATTTCTTCATCCATATCATTAATATATATAGCAAACCTTATTGGGGCCAAAACTTCCTTGTGGAACACCACTTATTACTTCATCCCAATTTGAGTGTTTGTCTCTTAACACTACTCTCATTTTTCTTTCTTGCAAAAAGTCTTCCATCCAATTAAGCAGTTTGCCCTGTATTCCTCCTTTAGTTTCTAATTTCTTAAGCAACTTCTTATGTGGTACTTTGTCAAAAGTTTTTTTTAGGTCTAGAAATGCACAATCATTCCATCCATCTCTTTCTTGTATTATATCTATTAGCCTTGAATAGAAACATATCAAATTGGTGACGCATGATCGTCCTTGTCTGAATCCAAATTGCCTTGGATTTAGCACGTTGTTTTTTTTTTTTAGATATTTTACCCATCTACTTTTGACAACTGTTTCACAAATTTTTGCTATTGTACTTGTTAGAGAGACTGGTCTATAGTTGGTAGGGTCTTCTTTATTTCCCCCTTTAT
>NC_134778.1:87363889-87373889 GCF_046742065.1 Oratosquilla oratoria
CTGGTCTATAGTTTGTAGGTTCTTCTTTACTTTCCTTCATTATATATCGGTACTATATTTGCTTTTTTCCAATCTTCTGGAACTTTTCCTTCTTTCAAGGAACTGTTTTAGTAATGCTATGGTATTTTGTCTGCCAGTTCTCATTCCTGCATTCTTTTCAGAATCCAGTTTGCTATATCATCTTGGTCCATGCGATTTTCTGACGATCAAGATTACTCAAGTGTGTCAATATTTCATTCTTTGTGTTACTTCTTATTCCTTCCATAGGGTGGACTTTCTCTTTCCATTCAATGTCTTCAGGTTGTATGTTCCTCCCTTGTAAACACTGATTTAAAATGTTTGTTCATAATTTCCGCCATTTTCCCTATTTCCTCAGTGTATTCAACTCCCTACCTTTGTCTTAATTTTCTCCAAGTCTTGTTTGTTTTTTTCGAGTTTATTGTTTATCCAAATCTGTAGAATAGTTTTGGTTAATCTTTTACACTTTTCTATGACATCTTTTCATATTTTTCATCTTTTCCTCCCTGCAATCGTGTTGTATCATATTCATTTCTATAAAACCGGGTATATATTTTTCCATTTTTCAGGTCTTCCTGTCTTTTTCAATCCTGGTCCAGAGCTTTGTCTCTTTCCTTTTAACGTCCCTACAACTTTTCTATTGTTAACCAGCATTTTACATATATCTTTTTCTTTGTTTTTGTCTTTGGGACATACTTTTCCACATCCTTTTTTGTGTAAATTTTTGTCAAAATATTCCATTTCTCTTCCACTGTTGTTTCATTCTTTGTATATTTTCTTCCCAAGTTTTTTCCTTGTTGAAATAGAATTCTCTTATTTGATCAAAGTTTGTTTTTTTCCGATACAATCCATTCTTCCTTTATCTATATTGCTCATTTCTTATTCATTATATTTTTCTTCATTAAGTTCCAGTTCAATCAATAAAAAAAATGGTGGGTCACTTTTAACTTATTGGTGTTTTATATTCAATCTTGTCCACTATTCTACGGTTCAGATGTAATTATTAAGGTCTAGTTCTCGATGGTTCTTCCTTCATTTCTAATACCTGGTGTCTCCTTCCCTGTAATCAAATTGTGTCATTGTATGGTCAGTAATCATCTCAAGTAGAAGCGTTTTCCCACCATTGACACCGTTTTCCACACCTTTAACTGTCATTTCTTCCCACAGATTTCTTTGCAATTAAAGTCGCCCATTATAACTATTCTTCCTCCATCTTCCATTGTTTTATTTTAAATGTTATCTTTGTGTCATCTAACATACTTTTATGTTCACCCTCCTCCTCCCATGAGAGGCTGTTTTCGGAGGCCACATAATTTATCACAAACGCTCTGCTTCTTCTTATCTCCTGTCTTCCACTTCCTCTCTATCATAATCCATCCTCTACTGTATTCTTTCCATATATGACACCCTTCACGTTTATATCCTTTGTTTAGGTCAGGAACATAACATTCCGACCCCCTACTTTTTCTCTCTGTTTTTAATCCAATAATTATATGCATCATGTCCTAAACTGTTGGGTGTTATTGGGCCTTTTAATTTTGTTTCTACAATTCCCCCAATTATGTCCGGTTCTTTTTCTTTCAAATAATCTTATCAGACTCATTCAAGTCCTGTTTATTAATCCATCTATATATTGTGTAAGACACATCTTAAGTTTTCTGTCACTTCCATTGTGTTCTCTGTTTCCCTTTTGTTTTTCTCTTGTATGTATCGAACTGGCCTTAGTTTCATATTCACTACTCTCCAATAGAATCTCTCTCTTTTTCTGACTCCGTTCTGCCTCTCGTTTTTTTTCTTAGCTTTTCAAGTCTTTTTATGGCTTTTCTTCCTCTCATTTCCTCCTTTATTCATTTCCCTTATTTATCCATAACACCTTTTTATATTGTTCACTTGTTGCTAGTTATGTCCTTGTTTTGGATAAGATATTCTCTGCCGTTCGTTTGTGACCTGAGAAATTTAATCTTAATGGGTCTGGTCTTATCCTGTACTATACTTTCCGAGCCTGAATTTTTCCTCAATTTCCTTTCATAATTTCTGTTCATCTTCCTGAACAGTTTTTAGTAAACTGCTTACTTTTTTTCATTTTACCTCATTGTGTTCTTGAGGTTTCTATCTGGGTTATAAGTTTCTACTCTTCCATTCATCTAATATAATCATACATTTCTTTTTGTCAGCTAAGTCTCTTACTATATTCTCCTTCTGTCATCATCACTTTAATAACTGAGTCTTCCAGTTTGTTCTCCTTCATATTGCTGTTTAATTATATAAAAACCGGGGGTGGGTAAATAAACAGATATGCCAACTTTACTGTTTTCTTATATCGACTTCCATCCTCTCTGTTTTCTTTACTATACTTTTTGTTCGCCTTCCTCTAGTTCTTCCAATTTTTTCAACTCTTTTGTAGAATGTTGTTAACAGGACCGAACCTACGCTCCCAAATCCATGCGATCATCTTATCGACCCTTCTCTCTCTAGTCTTGTCAGTCTTGTCCCCCCCCCTCTTTAAATCCCTGGAAAATATTCTCATCACTTTCTACTGTATTGCTCTTATCTATACTTTTCTAATCTTTTACATATTTATTAGACATTTCATCGGCTCGCTCAGCTGATCGGGGGGCCCTTTGTTGACCTTTCCCGCCTGTTTTGCCTGGCCAAGTCTACTTCCTTCCCTCATTTCCTTCCATTTTCCTCAGCAATCCCTCCGCTTCTCCTCTTTCGCCTACTTTCCTACTAACCCCACCAGCAATTTCCCCCCCCCCTGTACATAACATATAGGCACTTCTCTTTGCGTTGGGGATCCACAAAACTTCAATTTTCTTCAGAACGTCTTCTAAGCCCGGTCCGTTCGTTGAAGGTGTGTGTGTTGGTGTGTCGTGCGTGTGTGTGTTGTGTGTGGTGGTGAGTGTGTTGTGTGTTGTGTGGTGTGTATGTGATTCACCATTGGTCTTAAATCCAGCGTGTTTGGACTCGTGATCCGACAGTTATTCACGCTGCTAGGATGAGAAACTCAAGGCTATATGTGACCGATCTAGGGGTAATGTGTGTTATGTGTGTGGTGTTTGTGTGTGGTGTAATATTGTGTGCGTTGTGTGTGTAGATATTTGAGTGTGTGTGTGTGTGTGGTGTGTGTGCGCGCGCGTGTGGTGTTGGTGCGCGCGCGTGTGTGTATATTGTATGTGTGTGTGTTTGTGTGATGTATGTGTATGTGTGTGTGTCATGTGTATGTGTATGTGTATGTGTGTGAAAGAATGTATGTATGTATTATGTATGTATGTATGTAAGTTATGTATCTATGTAAGTATGTAGTGTATGTTATGTATGTATGTATTGTATGTATGTATTTATGTATGTATGGTATGTATATATGTAATGTAGTATATGTATGTATGGTAATGTATGTATGTATGTATGTATGTAATGATAGGTAATTATGTATGTTTTTTTGTAATGAGAATGTATGTATGTATGTTTTATGAAAGTATGTCTGTATATAATTGAAGGACATAGTCCCTCGCTCCCAAAGCTAACCAAGAGAAGAAGTTGGTTCATGTGTTCTTGTCATTTCTCCCCCCACCCGCCTAATCTCCGTCGGCCGTCGGCGCAGTCGTTATTGGTCGGCGGGCCGAGTCCCTCCCTAGGAGCACAGGATCGACGGGACGGACACCGAGTACCTTATAGGCGAAGAATGACCACGCCGACCTACGGACGACTCTGGACTCTGGACTTTTCCTTCTTACGGACAAACTCTCTTTGATACACAAGGCTGAGACTTTTATTAACCGGGTACCTTGACCTTGGTAACGACACTGAACTAACTCTTATGGGAACTCTCTCTTGGTCTATGACGGCCAGACAATCACCGAATACCCGAGGGACCCTTAAAAACGATTCTGGTCTACAATCTCTTTATGGACAACTCTTTGTCATGACAGGACAATCACGTGATGAATACACCGGTGTGACTTTGGAAAACGCGATTCTGTCTTCTCTTTGACTACTCTTTGGGCAATGCAAAACTACCCGAAGGATGGACCCTACCCTTACACCTGGCAACTGACAAAACTGAATTTCTTTTGTAATACTCTTCGGACAATGGAAAGCTACCTGTGGAGACCCCATCCTTGGTCTCAGGAATTGAAAACTCTTTATGGTTACTCTTTGGACTCGTAAAAAAACGATCACACTTGATAACACGGAGGACCTTTGACTGAAACTGGATACTCTTTTTTACTACTCTTAGGACATAAACGCACCGGATTCCACTCCTCGGCTGATGAGATGAGAATATATGTATACTTAATATTGTTTGCTTCACGACAAACACAGCCACATCACACACACACACACTTCACACTACACCCCACACACAACACACACACATCACACACACACACACACACCCCACGACACAGCACACACACACCACAACCCTCACACACGACACACACACACACACACACACACACACACACACACACACACACACACGTGCACACACCCACACACACGTGCACACACACACACACACACACACACACACACACACACACACACACCACCTCCATACACACACACGACAACACACACACACAAACACACACAACACACACACCCACACACTACAAACACACTCACACCTCCACACACGTACACACACACATACACACACAACACCCACACTCACACACCCCCTCTCGCACACACCACACACACACACACACACACACACACAACCTCACACACACACACACACACACACACACACACAACACACACGTTTTACGCCTAGACGGTATGTTTTTGTTGGTGGCACGACGTCAGCAATGTCTCACCCTCCCCTCCTAATGGGTCCTGTCCGCTAAGAACTGCCAATTTCCTCGCCTGGTAGCTGGACGTCGTACAACCTCAAGGGGGTAGCACTTTGTTTTTTAATTAGGCGTGAGATCCTCCTATGAAACTCGCAACTAATTTTTTTTAAGGTATGACCCTAGTAACACTCTATTAAGGGTTTTACGATGATGGTCCGGATAGAAGCGAATGTTAATACTCTCTTGTTTGTTTTGTATTTATTTACTATTGAAATTATCATTAGCATTATAATTATTCATCATTATTATGTATTATAATATATATTTATTATCTATTAATATTTATATCATATTATTATTAATCTTATTATTATTTATTATTAATATTAGTTTATTTTATACTAATTAATTATTATTATTATTATTATTATTATTATTATTATTATTATTATTATTATTATTATTATTTTTATTATTAATTATAATTATAATTATTATAATATTATTTATTATTATATTATTATTATATTAATTATTATTAATTATTATTGTTATTATTGTTATTATTTATTATTATTATTATTATATAATTATTATTACTATTGTTTTTATTATTATTATCATTATTATTATTATTATTATATATAATTATGATATATTATTATTAATTATTATTATTATTATTATTAATATTTATTATTATAATTATTATATATTATTAATATTAGTAAATTATTAATAATTATCATTATTAGTATCATTATTAATTAGTATTATTAATATCATCATATTATTATTAATTATTATTATATCAGTATTAGTATTATATGATTATAATTATTATCATTATTATTGATTATTGATTGATTATAATATTATTATTAATTATCAATAATCATTATCATATCATTATCATTATTAATTATTATTTTATTATTATTATTATTATTATTATTATTAATTATTATTTATTTTATTATTAGTTATTATTATTAATATTATTATTATTATTAGTATTATTAATTATTATTATTCAATAATCTTTATTATTATATATTATTATTATTATTATTATTATTATTATTATTATTCTTGTTAATATTACATTATTATTATTATTATAATTATTATCATTTATTAATTATTATTATTATTATATTATTATTAATTATTATTATTATATATTATTATTATTATTAGTAATTATTATTATTATTATTATTATTATTATATCATCATCATCATCATCATCATCATCATCATCGTCATCATCATCATCATCATCATCCATCATCACACATCATCATTCATCATCATAATCATCATCATCATCATCATCATCATCATCATCAATCATCATCATCATCATCATCATCATCATCAGCATCATCATCATCATTATTATTGATTGTTTATTGTATTATTGATTATTATTAACTATGAGGATAGTATAGAGTAGCTTATTATTAATTATTATATTAATGTGATATTATTAGGTTGTTAGTATGTGTGTTGTTGTTGTTTTGATTGAGAGAAGTATTGTTGTGTTGTGTCGAGAGTCGTTGTCTGTTGTTGTGTGTTGTTGTTCGTTGGTAGACTAGGGATTCGTACCAGTGAGCTAACAGACAATATCTTAGAATCTACACGATCTACTAGCATTCAGTTTGTGTTGTTGTATTATTATTTATTATTATTATTTTATTATTATTATTATTATTATTATTATTATATATATTATTATTAATTATTATTATTATTATTATTATTATTATTATATAGTAGTATATTATTAGAGTTATTATTTATTAGTACTATTATTTATTGTTGTATTATTGTTAGTATTATTATTATTGTTATGTGTTATTAATATGTGTTATTGTTTATTATTGTTATTATTATTATGTGATTATTATTATTATTATTATTATTATTTATTATTATTATTATTATTATTATTATTATTATGTAGTATTATTATTAATTATATTATTATTGATTATGATTATTAATATTATTATTATTAGTTATTATTATTATTGAGTACGGAATATATTAGAATATGTTGGATAGCATTAGAGTAGATACGAGAGAAGTGATAGAGTGACGAGACGAGGAGATTTTACTATAATTAATTATAGATACATTATTTCTTTCAGGTAACCACCACCATAGCAAGCACATTCGCAAAGATTCCACCAGTATCCACATGAGTCCTCACCATATCTCTATGACTCCCCAGCAGATATACAGGACTCCACCGGATCTACAGAAATCCACAGCATCTACAGGACTTCCCCGAATTTACAGGACTCCACAGGATCTATAGGACCTCGCAGCATCAACAGGCTTCCACAGCATCTACAGGACTCCACAGTATCTACAGGACTCCACCGGATTTACAGGACTCCACAGTATCTACAAGACTCCACAGTATCTACAGGACTCCACAGTAGCTACAGGACTCCACAGCATCTACAGGATTCTGCCGTATTTACAGGACTCCATATTATCTATAGGACTTCACAGGATCTACTGGACTTCACACCATCTACAGGACTCCAGCGGATCTACCGGACTCCAGCGGATCTACAGGACTCCTCCGGATCTACAGGACTCCACCAGATCTACAGGACTCTACTGTAGCTACATGACTCTATCGGATCTGTAGGACTCCAGCAGATCTACGTGACTCTACCGTTTTATTGAGGAAATGTCACAATTTGCTTGTTTTAGAAAATGAGAGCTTTTTGAAATGTTATTCTTATATACATTAAGATGACCCTAGTAACGCCATTTGCATATCGTGTTGATACGGACAGAAGCACTGGTTACTGCATCTGGACTCTCTCCCATAGGGTAACGACCAAATTCATTAGACCATATGACATCGTGGATGCGACACGTGACCCAGTGTGACGTCACAGGAAACTTAATGAGACTCAGACCGAAGAACCGCCAGCGATGCGAGGAAACCTGGGCAAGGCGTCTGTGTGTGTGTGTTTGCCTATTTTTAGCATGCAGAAAACCAAAAACGATTTAAGGTATTGTCTCTTACACTCTAACATAGCATACTTT
This sequence comes from Oratosquilla oratoria, assembly GCF_046742065.1. Taxonomy (NCBI): domain Eukaryota; kingdom Metazoa; phylum Arthropoda; class Malacostraca; order Stomatopoda; family Squillidae; genus Oratosquilla; species Oratosquilla oratoria. Next base: position 87,371,791 of record NC_134778.1, read on the forward strand.
AAATTCGTGTGTGTATTTACCTAGTTGTATTTACCTAGTTGTATTTTAATGGAAGGGGAGCTATGCTCGTGGGTCCCGTCTCCATATCTCATTTTATCTAAACTATTTTTAAATTCATGTATTGTTTTTGCACACACCACTTTCTCATCTAACTTGTTCCAACTGTCTATTACTCTGTGAGGAAAGCTGTTCTTTTTCAGATCTCTTCTATAGCTGTCTTTCTTGATTTTCTTTCCGTGTCCTCTTGTATTTCTATCATCCCATTTTATCAGATTCTCTCTATCAATAATTTCTATGCCTTTCATGATTCTGTAAATAGTTATCAAATCTCCTCTCTCTCTTCTTTGCTCTAGTGTCTGTTGCTAAATTTTTGCTTGTCTCTCTTCATATGATAGTTTTGAGAGTGTTGGTGCCAATTTTGTAATTGCTCTTTGTATTCTTTCAATTTTTTTTTTTTTATACATTTTTTTGTACTTGGTGACCACATCGTTGCTGCATATTCCAATCTTGGTCTTATCAGAGTAATTAGAATTTTCCTTCACCATTTCTTTCATCAGGTATGTAAATGCCACTTTGATTGTTCTTATTAGATTATAAGTTTCTCCAAAAATCTTATTTATATGTTTCTCATAACATGACTCCCAGGCCCTTCTCATTTTCTACTTATTTATTCCTTCTTCTCTCAGTTTATATGATCCTGTTATTCTGTTTTTGCTTTTTCCAAATTCCATTATACTACACTTCTTAGTGTTGAACTTCATCTCCCACTTCCTACTCCATTCCCATACTTTATTTAGATTACTCTGTAGTGACTCACAATCTTCTTCCGTGTTCACTTTTTTTTTTAATATTTTTGCATCATCTGCAAAGAAGCTCATATAACTTTCAATTTCTTCATCCATATCATTGATATATACAGCAAACATTATTGGGGCCAAAACTGTTCCTTGTGGAACAACACTTATTACTTCATCCCAATTTGAGTGTTTGTCTGTTATCACTACTCTCATATTTTTTTCTTGCAAAAAGTCTTCCATCCATTTAAGCAGTTTGCCCTGTATTCCCCCTTCAGTTCTAATTTCTTAAGCAACTTCTTATGTGGTACTTTGTCAAAAGCTTTTTTTAGGTCTAGATTTACACAATCAGCCTATCCATCTCTTTCTTGTATTATATCTATTAGCCTTGAATAGAAACATATTAAATTGGTGACGCATGATCGTCCTTGTCTGAATCCAAATTGCCTTGGATTTAGCACATTGTTTTTTTTCTAAATATTTTACCCATCTACGTTTTGACAATTCTTTCACAAATTTTTGCTATTTTACTTGTTAGAGAAACTGGTCTATAGTTGGTAGGGTCTTCTTTATTTCCCCCTTTATATATAGGTACTATATTTGCCTTTTTCCAATCTTCTGGATCTTTTCCTTCTTTCAAGGAACTGTTTATTATGCTATGTATTTTGTCTGCCAGTTCATTCCTGCATTCTTTCAAAATCCAGTTTGCTATTTCATCTGGTCCATGCCATTTTCTGACATCAAGATTACTCAAGTTTTTCATTATTTCATTCTTTGTTACTTCTATTTCTTTCATAGGGGGGACTTTCTCTTTCCATTCGATCTCTTCAGGTTGTATATTCTCCCCTGTAAACACTGATTTAAAATGCTTGTTCATAATTTCCGCCATTTCAATTTCCTCTGAGTATTCAACTCTTCCTTGTCTTAATTTCTCCAAATCTTGTTTGTTTTTCAGTCTGTTGTTTACAAATCTGTAGAATAGTTTTGGTTGATCTTTACATTTTCTATGACGCTTGTACATATTCATTTCTATAACCGGTATATATTTTCCATTTTTCAGGTCTTTTGTGTTTCTTCTATTTGGTCCAAGCTTTATCTCTTTTGTCTTTTAACTCCCTACAACTTTTGTTGTACCAGCACTTTACATATTCTTTTTCTTGTTTTTGTCTTGGGACATACTTTTCCACTCCTTTTTTTTATATAAATTTTTGTCAAAATATTCCATTTCTCTTCCACTGTTGTTTCTTCTTTGTATATTCCTTCCCAGTTTTCTTTTGAAAGAATTCTCTTATTTGATCAAAGTTT